>NW_021822911.1:7169347-7383523 GCF_901001165.1 Salmo trutta | reverse complement strand
CACTTATCCTCTGTTCTCTCTGCCCCCTCTCTCTGTGTCCCTCTCTCTCTGTGTCCCTCTCTCTCTGTGTCCCTCTCTCTTTGTGACCCCCTGTCCCTCTGTCTGTGTCCCCCCCTCTCTCTGTCTGTGTCCCCCCCCTCTCTCTGTGTCTCTCTCTGTGTCTCTCTGTCCCTCTCTCTCTCTGGCCCTCTGTGTCTCTCTCTCTCTCTGTCCCTCTCTCTCTGTCCCTCTCTCTGTGTCCCTCTCTCTGTGTCCCTCTCTCTGTCTCTCTCGGTGTCCCTCTCTCTGTGTCCCCCTCTCTCTGGGTCTCTGTGTCCCCCTCTCTCGGTGTCTCTCTCTCTCTGTTCCTCTGTCTCTCTCTCTCTGTTCCTCTGTCTCTCTCTCTCTGTGTCTCTCTGTCTCTCTCTCTCTCTCTCTCTGTCTCTCTCTCTCTCTGTCTCTCTCTGTCTCTCTCTGTCTCTGTCTCTCTGTCCCCCTCTCTGTCTCTCTCTCTCTCTCTCTCTCTCACTGTCTCTCTCTCTCTCCAGAGTTATCAGTCTCTCTCCAGTATCAGTGTATCTTCAGACTTACCCAGCATCGTTGTCCGTCCTCTTCAGTACTTTGGAGATGTGAGTAAGACTGTGTCTGAACTGAGAGAGAAACTAGAAGACTTCCTTAAAGGAGAATGGACCAAGATCTCCACTACAGGTGTGTTGAAAACAATCAGAACATCAACTTTAGACCATTGAAAGTTCCCTACTAGTCGTATACATGTGGAATATGGTATGATGATAACATTCCCTCTCTCTGTCAATGTGTTTGTGTGTCTGTAGTGAATATAGTGGAGGTTGTTCTGCCTCCAGAGCCCAAGACCAGAGAACAGTTGTTACAATGTGAGTCTCTTTATTGTGAAGTAACTAACAGTCTCTTTTTACTGCCACTCCTAACAATCCCTCTAGAAATATATAGCAATAGTAGATCTAATCAAAGACTGGGTATCTATCTGACTCCTCATATTTCTCTGATTTGATCTCTGCTGTGCTCTAATCAAAGACAGGGTAGATACAGTATCTGACTTAACTTATTGTTCTGACTCCCCTCATTGGTCTCTGCTCTTCTCCCAGATTCCTGTCAGCTCACACTGGACCCAAACACAGCAGGCACACTCCTCTCTCTGTCTGAAGGGAACAGAAAGGTGACCTTTACAGACCAAGTCCAACCATATCCTGGTCATCCAGACAGATTCACCAACCAGTACCAGGTTCTGTGTAGAGAGGGTCTGACTGGACGCTGTTACTGGGAGGTGGAGTGGACTGGTTATGTTTATACAGCAGTCTCATATAAAGACATCAGCAGAACAGGGTCAGGTAATGGATTTGGATTAAATAACAAGTCCTGGAGTTTACTGTGCTCTAGAGGTAGTTATTGTTTCAGACACAATAATGTTGAGACTAAAGTATCAGGCCCTCAGTCCTCCAGAGTAGGAGTGTACCTGGATCACAAGGCAGGTACTCTGTCCTTCTACAGTGTCTCTGACACAATGACCCTCCTCCACAGAGTCCAGACCACATTCACTCAGCCCCTCTATCCTGGGTTTAATCTCTATAGTTATAATGGTACTGCTGAGCTGGTTAAACTGTAGTAGGGTCCACATAGATACTAGTCATGCTGGTGTAGTCTATAGCTGAGCTGGTTAAACTGTAGTAGGGTCCACATAGATACTAGTCATGCTGGTGTAGTCTATAGCTGAGCTGGTTAAACTGTAGTAGGGTCCACATAGATACTAGTCATGCTGGTGTAGTCTATAGCTGAGCTGGTTAAACTGTAGTAGGGTCCACATAGATACTAGTCATGCTGGTGTAGTCTATAGCTGAGCTGGTTAAACTGTAGTAGGGTCCACATAGATACTAGTCATGCTGGTGTAGTCTATAGCTGAGCTGGTTAAACTGTAGTAGGGTCCACATAGATACTAGTCACGCTGGTGTAGTCTATAGCTGAGCTGGTTAAACTGTAGTAGGGTCCACATAGATACTAGTCATGCTGGTGTAGTCTATAGCTGAGCTGGTTAAACTGTCGTAGGGTCCACATAGATACTAGTCGTGCTGGTGTAGTCTATAGCTGAGCTGGTTAAACTGTAGTAGGGTCCACATAGATACTAGTCATGCTGGTGTAGTCTATAGCTGAGCTGGTTAAACTGTAGTAGGGTCCACATAGATACTAGTCATGCTGGTGTAGTCTATAGCTGAGCTGGTTAAACTGTAGTAGGGTCCACATAGATACTAGTCACGCTGGTGTAGTCTATAGCTGAGCTGGTTAAACTGTAGTAGGGTCCACATAGATACTAGTCATGCTGGTGTAGTCTATAGCTGAGCTGGTTAAACTGTAGTAGGGTCCACATAGATACTAGTCATGCTGGTGTAGTCTATAGCTGAGCTGGTTAAACTGTAGTAGGGTCCACATAGATACTAGTCATGCTGGTGCAGTCTATAGCTGAGCTGGTTAAACTGTAGTAGGGTCCACATAGATACTAGTCACGCTGGTGTAGTCTATAGCTGAGCTGGTTAAACTGTAGTAGGGTCCACATAGATACTAGTCATGCTGTTGTAGTCTATAGCTGAGCTGGTTAAACTGTAGTAGGGTCCACATAGATACTAGTCATGCTGGTGTAGTCTATAGCTGAGCTGGTTAAACTGTAGTAGGGTCCACATAGATACTAGTCATGCTGGTGTAGTCTATAGCTGAGCTGGTTAAACTGTAGTAGGGTCCACATAGATACTAGTCATGCTGGTGTAGTCTATAGCTGAGCTGGTTAAACTGTAGTAGGGTCCACATAGATACTAGTCACGCTGGTGTAGTCTATAGCTGAGCTGGTTAAACTGTAGTAGGGTCCACATAGATACTAGTCATGCTGGTGTAGTCTATAGCTGAGCTGGTTAAACTGTAGTAGGGGTCCACATAGATACTAGTCATGCTGGTGTAGTCCATAGCTGAGCTGGTTAAACTGTAGTAGGGTTCCACATAGATACTAGTCACGCTGGTGTAGTCTATAGCTGAGCTGGTTAAACTGTAGTAGGGTCCACATAGATACTAGTCATGCTGGTGTAGTCTATAGCTGAGCTGGTTAAACTGTCGTAGGGTCCACATAGATACTAGTCGTGCTGGTGTAGTCTATAGCTGAGCTGGTTAAACTGTAGTAGGGTCCACATAGATACTAGTCATGCTGGTGTAGTCTATAGCTGAGCTGGTTAAACTGTAGTAGGGTCCACATAGATACTAGTCACGCTGGTGTAGTCTATAGCTGAGCTGGTTAAACTGTAGTAGGGTCCACATAGATACTAGTCATGCTGGTGTAGTCTATAGCTGAGCTGGTTAAACTGTAGTAGGGTCCACATAGATACTAGTCATGCTGGTGTTGTCTATAGCTGAGCTGGTTAAACTGTAGCAGGGTCCACATAGATACTAGTCATGCTGGTGTAGTCTATAGCTGAGCTGGTTAAACTGTAGTAGGGTCCACATAGATACCAGTCATGCTGGTGTAGTCTATAGCTGAGCTGGTTAAACTGTAGTAGGGTCCACATAGATACTAGTCATGCTGGTGTAGTCTATAGCTGAGCTGGTTAAACTGTAGTAGGGTCCACATAGATACTAGTCATGCTGGTGTAGTCTATAGCTGAGCTGGTTAAACTGTAGTAGGGTCCACATAGATACTAGTCATGCTGGTGTAGTCTATAGCTGAGCTGGTTAAACTGTAGTAGGGTCCACATAGATACTAGTCGTGCTGGTGTAGTCTATAGCTGAGCTGGTTAAACTGTAGTAGGGTCCACATAGATACTAGTCACGCTGGTGTAGTCTATAGCTGAGCTGGTTAAACTGTAGTAGGGTCCACATAGATACTAGTCACGCTGGTGTAGTCTATAGCTGAGCTGGTTAAACTGTAGTAGGGTCCACATAGATACTAGACATGCTGGTGTAGTCTACAGCTGAGCTGGTTAAACTGTAGTAGGGTCCACATAGATACTAGTCATGCTGGTGTAGTCTATAGCTGAGCTGGTTAAACTGTAGTAGGGTCCACATAGATACTAGTCATGCTGGTGTAGTCTATAGCTGAGCTGGTTAAACTGTAGTAGGGTCCACATAGATACTAGTCATGCTGGTGGTGATGGTCCCCAGATGTGATGATTTATTCTGCTCTGTTTTATGTACAATCCTTATTTTCTGACTGATCTGAATTTGAAGAGATTTAAGGTTTTCATATTTGATAAAATACAATGTCCATTTCCATGAATCATGATGTCTGGTGTTGATGTATATTGGTTGTCATTCAGAACCATTGATATGTTTTCTCAGTTGGTTCTCTGTCTCTATGTAATTCTCCTCAGTATCATTGATCAGCTCGGCCCTAATTGATGTGTTCTCTGTCACCTGGAGCTGCATGGAAAATGGTCCAGGAACAAAAGGACAATTCAGGACTAGTCAGCCCACTACAAGCTGGTATCACTTACTTTCTACTAAACTATATGAACTGGTTTCCCAGACACAGATTAATCCTAGTCCTGGACTAAAAAGCGTGTTCAATGTAGATGTCCAGGAAACCGTCCCTAAATGTGTCATCTTTCATCCTCCCATACTGCTCAGTCCAGCAACATTAAACGTGTCCAGCAGGTGGTGCTATTGACCAAACAATAAAACCAGCAGATATCTGGACTTGCCACTCAGTATATCAGTAATGTTCAGAATAGTACTTTAATATCATTGGAGATTGATGGTCTTTTTAATCCACTATCCAGAGTCAGGAACAGATGAAGTTAGGTCTGCTACTGTTCAGTGATTAAATATGATTTATGATGATGGGAAATAAAAAATACAACACTAAACTTCATCTAGTAATAGTTTTTTTTTGTTATTTATTCCAAGGTGTGTCTTTAAGTTGTAAATGGATTGTGTGGAGGTGAGCTGGTGGTGTGGCTGATAGAATAGAATGAAAAGGGAGGAGGGGAGGAGGGGAGGAGTGAAGGGCTGTTCAAGAAACCAGATGAGGAAGAGAAAGATGTTCAGGGGAATTACTGGTCTCTGTTCCAAATGGTTCCCTATTCCCTACGTAGTGCACTACGGTGCTTCTGAACCGGTCTAAAGTAGTGTTCTACGTAGGGAATAGGGTGTAGATTTATTAGAATATCATGCTTTAGTGTTTGGCACAAAACATCTGTCATTAACCTGGTTTCAGAGTCTAATACACACCATCTGTTATTAACCTGGTTTCAGAGTCTAATACACACCATTAACCTGGTTTCAGAGTCTAATACACACCATTAACCTGGTTTCAGAGTCTAATACACACCATAAACCTGGTTTCAGAGTCTAATACACACCATTAACCTGGTTTCAGAGTCTAATACACACCATTAACCTGGTTTCAGAGTCTAATACACACCATTAACCTGGTTTCAGAGTGTAATACACACCATTAACCTGGTTTCAGAGTCTAATACACACCATCTGTTATTAACCTGGTTTCAGAGTCTAATACACACAATTAACCTGGTTTCAGAGTCTAATACACACCATAAACCTGGTTTCAGAGTCTAATACACACCATCCGTCATTAACCTGGTTTCAAAGTCTAATACACACCATCTGTTATTAACTTGGTTTCAGAGTCTAATACACACCATTTTCCTGGTTTCAGAGTGTAATACACACCATAAACCTGGTTTCAGAGTCTAATACCCACCACCTGTCATTAACCTGGTTACAGAGTCTAATACACACCATTAACCTGGTTTCAGACTCTAATACACACCATAAACCTGGTTTCAGAGTCTAATAAACACCATCTGTCATTAACCTGGTTTCAGAGTCTAATACACACCATCTGTCAATAACCTGGTTTCAGAGTCTAATACACACCATTAACCTGGTTTAAGAGTCTAATACACACCATTAACCTGGTTTCAGAGTCTAATACACACCATCTGTCATTAACCTGGTTTCAGAGTCTAATACACACCATCTGTTATTAACCTGGTTTCAGAGTCTAATACACACCATCTGTCATTAACCTGGTTTCAGAGTCTAATACACACCATTAACCTGGTTTCAGAGTCTAATACACACCATTAACCTGGTTTCAGAGTCTAATACACACCATTAACCTGGTTTCAGAGTCTAATACACACCATAAACCTGGTTTCAGAGTCTAATACACACAATTAACCTGGTTTCAGAGTCTAATACACACCATAAACCTGGTTTCAGAGTCTAATACACACCATCTGTCATTAACCTGGTTTCAGAGTCTAATACACACCATCTGTCATTAACCTGGTTTCAGAGTCTAATACACACCATAAACCTGGTTTCAGAGTCTAATACACACCA
Source organism: Salmo trutta (assembly GCF_901001165.1). Lineage (NCBI taxonomy): Eukaryota > Metazoa > Chordata > Actinopteri > Salmoniformes > Salmonidae > Salmo > Salmo trutta. The sequence continues at coordinate 7,377,166 of NW_021822911.1, read as the reverse complement.
TCTACCATTAACCTGGTTTCAGAGTCTAATACACACCATTAACCTGGTTTCAGAGTCTAATACACACCATCTGTCATTAACCTGGTTTCAGAGTCTAATACACACCATTAACCTGGTTTCAGAGTCTAATACACACCATTAACCTGGTTTCAGAGTCTAATACACACCATCTGTCATTAACCTGGTTTCAGAGTCTAATACACACCATTAACCTGGTTTCAGAGTCTAATACACACCATTAACCTGGTTTCAGAGTCTAATACACACCATTAACCTGGTTTCAAAGTCTAATACACACCATCTGTCATTAACCTGGTTTCAGAGTCTAATACATACCATTAACCTGGTTTCAGAGTCTAATACACACCATTAACCTGGTTTCAGAGTCTAATACACACCATTAACCTGGTTTCAGAGTCTAATACACACCATCTGTCATTAACCTGGTTTCAGAGTCTAATACACACCATTAACCTGGTTTCAGAGTCTAATACACACAATTAACCTGGTTTCAGAGTCTAATACACACCATCTGTCAATAACCTGGTTTCAGAGTCTAATACACACCATCTGTCAATAACCTGGTTTCAGAGTCTAATACACACCATCTGTCAATAACCTGGTTACAGAGTCTAATACACACCATCTGTTATTAACCTGGTTTCAGAGTCTAATACACACCATCTACCATTAACCTGGTTTCAGAGTCTAATACACACCATAAACCTGGTTTCAGAGTCTAATACACACCATTAACCTGGTTTCAGAGTCTAATACACACCATTAACCTGGTTTCAGAGTCTAATACACACCATTAACCTGGTTTCAGAGTCTAATACACACCATCTGTCATTAACCTGGTTTCAGAGTCTAATACACACCATTAACCTGGTTTCAGAGTGTAATACACACCATCTGTCATTAACCTGGTTTCAGAGTCTAATACACACCATTAACCTGGTTTCAGCGTCTAATACACACCATTAACCTGGTTTCAGAGTCTAATACACACCATTAACCTGGTTTCAGCGTCTAATACACACCATCTACCATTAACCTGGTTTCAGAGTCTAATACACACCATCTGTTTTTAACCTGGTTTCAGAGTCTAATACACACCATTAACCTGGTTTCAGAGTCTAATACACACCATTAACCTGGTTTCAGAGTCTAATACACACCATTAACCTAGTTTCAGAGTCTAATACACACCATTAACCTGGTTTCAGAGTCTAATACACACCATAAACCTGGTTTCAGAGTCTAATACACACCATTAACCTGGTTTCAGAGTCTAATACACACCATTAACCTGGTTTCAGAGTCTAATACACACCATTAACCTGGTTTCAGAGTCTAATACACACAATTAACCTGGTTTCAGAGTCTAATACACACCATTAACCTGGTTTCAGAGTCTAATACACACCATTAACCTGGTTTCAGATTCTAATAGGGCTGGGCGATATATCGATATAAAAAATATATCGATATATATTTTAAATGTGATATGAAATTAGACCATTTCGCATATATCGATATAGTTGAAATTTGCGCTTTGATCCTTGCTCCAAGCAAGCTGCAGACCCGGAGCTCTCTGCGCTGCTCCCCGCGCCTCCTCTTTCATGCACAGAGGGCGGAGGGGCAGGAACAGACACTTCAACAAACATGGAGGAAGCAACAGCGTCTGCGGAGCGTTTTGACGAGGAATTGGTTAGTAAAAGAAAAAGCATTGGCTCAGTCATTTGGAGATGGTTCGGATTCAAAGTATCAGATGAGCAACAAAATCACGTTATATGTAGGCAGTGCCATAAAAAAAAGTTCCAGCACTACAAATCTTTTTCACCACCTAAAACAGTGGCACAAACTGCAATACGAAGAGTGTGTGAAACTGCGCGCTGCAGAAGCCCCAGCCGCAAGCCGTCGACAACCCGAAAAAGCTCCAGCCCCGAAACAAAGCTCACTGCAAACTTCATTTTCCCGCAGTGTGGTGCCTAATGAAAAGAAAATTGGCAAGTGGTGTACTATAACTAAAGCGGTGTCCTATCACATTGCTAAAGATATGGTCCCTGTTGCAACTGTGGAACAAGTCGGATTCAAAAAGCTACTGAAAACTATGGACCCGAGATATGAGCTTCCCAACTACTTTGCACGAGAAGCACTGCCACAAATGTCCACTGAAGTCAGGCAGAGCCTTGCTGACCGGCTCGCTAACGGGACCCATTTTGCGTTGACCAGCGATATGTGGTCGAGCAGGACAATGTGAGCCTGAGATGATGATGAAAACAGCGTCGTGTCGTCTCCAAAACAAGTTATTTCCCCCCCAGGATCACACCGGTGAGCATATAGCTGAGGCCTTGCAGGACGCAAGCTGGGAAACTCCGAGAAAAGCATCCGGTTGTTATAACAACCGACAACGGGAGCAACGTGGTCAAAGCGGTGGAGCTGAACGAGCGGCTGAGGATGCAGTGCTTCGGTCAGACTACACTTGGCTATTGGGGAGTGCAGTGTTTTAAGGACTATTCACACATTTTACTGATTACAATATTACTTTTTCATTCTTTTTTCCTTTGTGTCTTGTCTGAAACTTTTTTTTGGTTTTATGCTGCTGTCTTGGCCAAAAATTTATTAAGTAGATTAATAAAACATATTAAAATATTAGTTTTTTCATTATTTTCCTTTGTGTCTTGTCTGCAACTTTTTTTTGTTTTATGCTGCTGTCTTGGCCAAAAATTGATTAATAAAACACAAAACATAAAGTGCTAAAAGTAAAATCACTTACAATACAGGATGGTAGATTTCAGAACAATATTTATTAGGTTATTGGATAAGAATTAGTGATGCATTGATGTGTTTACCACTTTAATGTTACAGCTGGTAAAGGTGAGGTAATTATGACTTTAAAATGCTGGTTAGCCTGTTGATATCATCAAGGTAACATATTTAGTTATTATGATAGACTATAGTTTTTTCTCTGGATTGAAAGAGCCAACTGCAAAGTAACTAGAAACTAATGTTGACACGTAGGTCGGCCTAAACATTGTGGAGTTTTTAGTGGAGTAGAAATATGAAGTAGCATTAAATACTAAGAACAACAACAAGAACGAAACATGAGTAAATGTACATACAGTATAGTCATCATTTATAAATTATACAAAAATAATAATACATAAAAATCACTCACAGGATTCAAATTCAGAAAATAAATGAATATAATATTTGATATTTATGATTAGGACTGGCAATATATCAGCAAGGCAAGCTTACACAATTGTACATTCAATTTACAGTAAATTCTTCAGCTAGCTAGATTCTATACATCCACTGTTTCACAAAACGACAGCCTGGTTTGCTGGTTGTTTCAGGAGTACCTAAAACAACCAGAATGACAATTTCATACTCATGTCACAACACCCATAAAGCTAGCCAGCTAGCTGGTTAATGTTAGCTAGTCAGCTAGCTGGTTAATGTTAGCTAGTCGGCTAGCTGGCTAAAGTTAGCTAGTCAGTTAGCTGGCTAATGTTAGCTAGTCAGCTAGCTGGCTATTGTTAGCTAGTCAGCTAGCTGGTTAATGTTAGCTAGTCAGCTAGCTCGTTAATGCTAAATCGCGATTTTCGTAAATTAACTTTACGATAAAAAAAAGCATGCAGTGCTTCGGTCAGACTACACTTGGCTATTGGGGAGTGCAGTGTTTTAAGGACTATTCACACATTTTACTGATTACAATATTACTTTTTCATTCTTTTTTCCTTTGTGTCTTGTCTGCAACTTTTTTTGGTTTTATGCTGCTGTCTTGGCCAAAAAATGATTTAGTAGATTAATAAAACATATTCAAATATTAGTTTTTCATTATTTTTCCTTTGTGTCTTGTCTGCAGCTTTTTTTTGTTTTATGCTGCTGTCTTGGCCAAAAATTGATTAATAAAACACAAAACATAAAGTGCTAAAAGTAAAATCACTTACAATACAGGATGGTAGATTTCAGAACCATATTTATTAGGTTATTGGATAAGAATTAGTGATGCATTGATGTGTTTACCACTTTAATGTTACAGCTGGTAAAGGTGAGGTAATTATGACTTTAAAATGCTGGTTAGCCTGTTGATATCATCAAGGTAACATATTTAGTTATTATGATAGACTATAGTTTTTTCTCTGGATTGAAGAGCCAACTGCAAAGTAACTAGAAACTAATGTTGACACGTAGGTAGGCCTAAACATTGTGGAGTTTTTAGTGGAGTAGAAATATGAAGTAGCATTAAATACTAAGAACAACAACAAGAACGAAACATGAGTAAATGTACATACAGTATAGTCATCATTTATAAATTATACAAAAATAATAATACATAAAAATCACTCACAGGATTAAAATTCACAAAATAAATGAATATAATATTTGATATTTATGATTAGGACTGGCGTTGATTAAAAAAATAAACTATGAAACAAGAAAATATTAATGTAGAATATTTCTAAAGCTTGATTTTGGAAAGCACTTAGTTGAATGAGTGTGTTAAAGTGAAAACAGAGTCAAATTTCTCGCATAAGCACATTTGTTTAATAGTTTTTTTATGATTCTGACAGGACATGGCATGAATGACAAGCGCGTCACCCGGGCCATTTCTCTGTGCAAGAGAATTGTAAGCTGTTTTTCGTACAGCTGGAAGAAAAGGAGACATCTTGCTGAAGTCCAGATTCAGCTGGGTCTGCCAAGTCACCAACTCATAACCGAGTCTGCCATACGCTGGGGATCAAGGCAGCAGATGATAGAGAGTCCTGGAGCAGGAAGGAGCACTGGCCAAAGTCCTGTCTAATGACAAAAAGACCAGGCACCTTGTCCCTACCTGGCAGGACTTAGAGGTCCTAGAAGCAGTCCAAAAGGTCCTGAAACCTCTCCAGGACTTTACCGATGCTTTGTCAGGTGAGGAGTACGTCACTCTATCATATGTAAAACCTGTGCTGCACCTTTTTAACGACAGTCTCCTGGCATGTGAAGAGGGTGATAGCGAGCTTTGCAAATCGATCAAGACCAGCATTGTTGAGTACCTCAACCGCAAGTATTCTGACCCAGCCACTACTGACCTATTGGAGATGGCTTCATTTGTGGATCCACGCTTCAGGGCCACCTATATCCCAAGTGAAAAAGTTGATGCATTGAAGCACAGAGCTGTCTTGGAGGTGGAGACGCTACTGGCTGATCAGAGCAGCTGTCAACCGCCTCACCTACGTGTGCCAACTGTGCCTGAGCCTGCAGATGGAGAAGCAGCAGTGGCACCAAAAGCTAAGACACTGGCAAGCTTCTTCAAGCAGCGCACAGCCACCACCACTGCGCCACCAACCAAGAGGGAGGCTATTGAAAATGAACTGTCAAGTTACTTGCAGTCAGCAAGTGTGGAGAGTGACACTGATCCCTCTCAAGTGGTGGAAGGATCATGAAGTTGTCTTTCCAGCTCTGAGCCACCTGGCAAAAAAGTATCTCTTGGTACCAGCTACCAGTTCACCCTCCGAAAGGGTTTTCAGCTGCAGTGGCAATATGGTGACCTGCCACAGAGCATCTCTGAAGCCGGATGCCGTTGACAGGCTGGTGTTTCTCGCACAAAATATTTAAACGAAGGAGGACACGCTTGTCTTCTAATGTCTACCTCAAGACAGCATTACTGTTTATCAAAGTAAAAAAAGAGGGGAAATGTTTATTGAGTTGATAGTCTGTTTCTTGTGCAACTGGTTGAGGCTGTTCAGATAAGAAATTGAGTTAACAAAAAGCAAATGGTAATCTCAGGCTGATGTTTAAAAAACATTTTCTCAAACTGAGCACTTTATTTTGTTCTTTATTCATATATAATTGCTGCCCTTACTAGGGTTTGTCATATTTTATTATTTTGTAATGTTCGTTATTTGCATCTGTGGATTTGTTAGAAAGGAGAAGAAATCTGTAATTTGATTTTAATAAGCCATTTAAAGTTGTCAAACTAAAAAAAAAGTTGACTTTTCTCATAAATATATATAATATTTATTTCAGAAAAAGATAGGCCTATTTTATTTTATAAGATATTTTTATTTATTTACATGTGCACCTTAAGAAGCTTAGATTTCCAAAAAGGTCGTCCTGTTGTTCTACAGTGTTTATGTTTACATGTTATTGTTATTTGAACAGCTGAGCATTTAATCTGAACCAGGTGAAGAGCCCTGTTTATTATTTATTCATTTGATTTTTCAACTGTTCACTGAAATAGCCGCTTTCAATAAAACTACTTGAGACATGTCATATCTGGCTTTGACTTTGACTGAACATTTGCTCTCACTTTGCGGAAAAAATATCGGGATATATATCTTATATCGATATTCAGCCTAAATATATCACACACAGGAATACACTCTCTGAGCCTGCACTTGCATGTTTTGCTCAACTCATTCTTAAAAAAAAAACTAGGTTTGAGTTGTGGTATCCACTCAGATTAAAGGTGGGTTCATCTGCTCTGTTCCCGAAGTGTGGTCTCCCTCAGATCCCAAGTTAGAGGGATCCCTCGTGCACCATTTACCCAGGTCGTCAGGAGCCAGGTCATTTACCCAGGTCGTCAGGAGTCAGGTCATTTACCCAGGTCGTCAGGAGCCAGGTCATTTACCCAGGTCGTCAGGAGCCAGGTCATTTACCCAGGTCATCAGAAGTCAGGTCATCAGGAGTCAGGTCATTTACCCAGGTCATCAGGACGTCAGGAGCCAGGTCATTTACCCAGGTCGTCAGGAGCCAGGTCATTTACCCAGGTCGTCAGGAGCCAGGTCATTTACCCAGGTCATCAGGAGCCAGGTCATTTACCCAAGTTGTCAGTCACCAAGTCAAGATTCACGTTCCCATCGCCAAATGTGGTTGCTAATTTCTTTAATATCAAATGAGACAACTTATCACACAAGTCAGAGTTATACTTAAACTAAATCTTTATTCACTTAATAATAAGGGAGCAGGTCAATACAACATACAATTATAAAGTGAATCAATTGAGTGCTCTACGATAATGATGGCTGGTCGACGAATCACCCCCAGATGATTCATTGAGAGCCATGAGACAAAAGTACCAAGGTCTTTTGCACCCCTTTCAACCTACATGACAAACAACAGATGTATAGAACGGGTCACAAGGTTAAGATTTGTATGAAAGATACTTATAATTCTCAGCAGACAGTATCTGCTGTAAAAACAGTACTCTTTGTGTAGAGACCAGGGTCTGGCCCTGGGGTCATCTCTCCCTGGTACCATATAGAACAGAAACATTAACTCATGTTCTGGAATGCAGTCTCTTTAGGTTTTATCACCCAAAAGACATTGTAAATCTCCTGTCAGTGTTTTCTCCCAGAGGCCCATCCTCAGTAGAACACAGACACAATAGTTCTAAGAACCCTCTATTATGTTGCATAAAACAACCATTTGATGCAATAAAAGTATTATAACATAATCTTGCAGTTTTGCTCTGTGTCCACTGAAAGTTGAATATTAACAACAACTGGGACCTAAAAGACACCCACCATGAGACCCACTAAATCTGCCCAAGAAGAGGCAAACAAAAGAAAATCCCACACCAAACTTAAAGACAGGAAGCAAACCAAAAAGGTGGAGCAACTAAAGGTGTTGACTCTCCACATGTATCAAGACAACTGGAGCACTGGGCCAGACACTCTTAAATAGAACCTGGACCAGCTCAGGTGAAACACCTTCCCACTAACGAGATGGACAAGCCAGCACAGGTGTAACACATACTGACTAACGAGGTGACACCAATCAGTGCGTCCTACGTGCTACATTCCAAACCTCAAAACAAAAATGGAAAAACCAAAGACGGTAACAACTTAAGAGAATGCTTACCAACAACAGAAAAAAACTTCCAATTCACATTATAATCAACTACAATGCTTCACCAATATAAACATGGTGTCCACTGGCTGTCAACAATTCAAGACAATATATATACACTTCTAGAACTCTAGTCTTCCTAAAACTCACTAGCTTCTAGAACTCTAGTCTTCCTAAAACTCACTAGCTTCTAGAACTCTCGTCTTCCTAAAACTCACTAGCTTCTAGAACTCTCGTCCCCTTGGAACGAGCCCAAACAAAACACATCTCCAATAAGGAAAAACATGCAGTCAAAATAAATTGTGATCCATGGCAATGCACTGGCTAAACACAAAACACTCAACTTTTTAACTGCCCACCCTTGAGACAATCAGCAACCAAGTTGTCCTCACCACAGACATGTCTGATTTCAAGAGGAAACTCCTGCAATATCCATAGTAACTTTCCACCTCACTGCAGAGCTTGTCTCTCTTTTCAGGTTCACTAGATAGGCATGTTGTTGGATCGGGGCCCAGTCCCCAATGTCATGCTCTAGTACATTTGGTTTGGCACATCTGAGAATGAACCCTGATATTCTAAAAGCAGGGTAACAATGTCAATATAATAGTCAGTTGGTTACATAAATAATTATTACTAAATGTTACATGAAATGTAAATATGAAATATTTGGTTGCATAGTCTTATTTTCAAAGTCTTTTCAATGACATGTTGCTAGGTGGGATATCCCCAATGTCAAAACAAAGTTTTAATGTGTCCAAATCTAAACATAAAATGTGCTATATACACAAACATCTGCCACAATAATCATATTACTTGTATTTTTTAAAACAAGCACCTTATAAACTGCACAAGCACAGAAAACGCTGTTGTTATGACAAGTAGCAATAAATCACTGATATCGATTAGGGGGAAATCAGGTTGTACATGCTGTTGAAACTAACACAACTAAAAAAACACATGGAAATGGGGGATATATTTCACCTCATTGGTTAGAGGACAACCTGCAGAAGACAGTCAGCTACATTTTGGAGTGATGCATTTAAATTTAGGGGTCGCTAAACAAAGGAACACAACACTTATTTGTCATCACTCATCGATATCATGTGGATTTTTTTTCTTTTTACCGTTGTTTTACCAGGTAAGTTGACTGAGAACACATTCTCATTTACAGCAACAACCTGGGGAATAGTTACAGGGGAGAGGAGGGGGATGAATGAGCCAATTGTAAGCTGGGGATGATTAGGTGGCCGTGATGGTATGAGGGCCAGATTGGGAATTTAGCCAGGACACCAGGGGTTAACACCCCTACTCTTACGATAAGCACCATGGGATCTTTAATGACCTCAGAGAGTCAGGACACCCGTTTAACGTCCCATCCGAAAGACGGCACCCTACACAGGGCAGTGTCCCCAATCACTGCCCTGGGGCATTGGGATATTGTTTAGACCAGAGGAAAGAGTGCCTCCTACTGACCCTCCAACACCACTTCCAGCAGCATCTGGTCTCCCATCCAGGGACTGACCAGGACCAACCCTGCTTAGCTTCAGAAGCAAGCCAGCAGTGGGATGCAGGGTGGTATGCTGCTGGCAACAATTGTGCGAAAGGAGGAAGATGAGTTTACACGTCCTGTTAAAACGAACAGCTCAAAAACCACATGGAATCTGGGAATAATGTGTACATCACTGGTTAGAGGACAACTTCTAGAAAGCAGCTCACTACATTTTGAAGTGTTGCATTTTGATTCCAGTGGGTAACCAACATGGTAAGTGTAACACAGCTCTTTTTCTGTTAGTCACTTTTTGTTAAATCACATAAATAGTAACTCTTCCATTTCAGAGCCTGGATTTTCCCCCTGAGGTTAATATCCATATCATGTTGAAATCAATAGAACAGGGGACAAACGTTTAGGGTTCTACATTGTGACACTATTAAAATACTCCTACAACAATTTTAAAACATTCTACATTGTGACATCATTTCATTGATATCATGAAACAACTCCTTCATGTATGTATTTTCTGATGTTTGATCAGAGGTCTTTTATCTGTGAATCTCTTGTCACACTGATCACAGCTATAAGGTTTCTCTCCTGTGTGTGTTCTCTGGTGTTGAGTCAGAGTGCTAGATGTAGTAAAACTCTTCCCACATTGACCACAGCTATAAGGTTTCTCTCCTGTGTGTGTTCTCTGGTGTTGAGTCAGAGTGCTAGATGTAGTAAAACTCTTCCCACATTGACCACAGCTATAAGGTTTCTCTCCTGTGTGTGTTCTCTGGTGTAAAGTCAGATATCTAGATGTAGTAAAACTCTTCCCACATTGACCACAGCTATAAAGTTTCTCTCCTGTGTGTGTTCTCTGGTGTTGAGTCAGAGTGCTAGATGTAGTAAAACTCTTCCCACATTGACCACAGCTATAAGATTTCTCTCCTGTGTGTGTTCTCTGGTGTAAAGTCAGATATCTAGATGTAGTAAAACTCTTCCCACATTGACCACAGCTATAACGTTTCTCTCCTGTGTGTGTTCTCTGGTGTTGAGTCAGATATCTAGATGTAGTAAAACTCTTCCCACATTGACCACAGCAATACGGTTTCTCTCCTGTGTGTGTTCTCTGGTGTTGAGTCAGAGTGCTAGATATAGTAAAACTCTTCCCACATTGACCACAGCTATAAGGTTTCTCTCCTGTGTGTGTTCTCTGGTGTGATACCAGATGGCCAGATTCACCAAAACTCTTCCCACATTGATCACAGCTATAAGGTTTCTCTCCTGTGTGTATTCTCTGGTGTGATACCAGATGGCCAGATTGACCAAAACTCTTCCCACATTGATCACAGCTATAAGATTTCTCTCCTGTGTGTATTCTCTGGTGTAGAGTAAGAGTGAAAGATGCCGCAAACCTCTTCCCACATTGACCACAGATATAACGTTTCTCTCCTGTGTGTGTTCTCTGGTGCACTGTCAGCCCTCCAGATTGACCAAAACACTTCCCACATTGATCACAGCTATAAGATTTCTCTCCTGTGTGTGTTCTCTGGTGTGCAGTCAGACTTCCAGATAGACCAAAACTCTTCCCACATTGAGTACAGCTATAAGGTTTCTCTCCTGTGTGGATTCTCTGATGAATTTTAATGCCTGATGGGGAGGTGAATCTCTTCCCACAGTCAGAGCAGCAGTGAGTTCTCTTCCCTGTGGATGTCTGCAGGTGTTTATTGAGGTGTTCTAATGTGGAGAGGCTCTTCTCTGCCTCTTCAGCATCAAGAGGTTGTTGAGGCTCCCCAGAGGATCCACGATAGTCCCATATCTCTCCTGTGTGAACAACAAAGTCAGACAGATGGTTAAAGGCCCACAACAGCGGTAATCCACTGTAAAAGGTGATGCCAACAGCGGAGCCATGATGTTGGACAACAATTGACGTCTGTAATGAATGTTAAAATTATTTGATATTTGCCTTAAAATGAGCAAGAATAGTCATATTTTGTCTTGTTTTCACATTCGTAGTGACATTGATGATTGTAGGCTAGAAATAAGTTATTCGTGTTGTTGAACCTCTAAGCAGTGTGCCAGACTACTTTTGGTCTCCAATATAGGCCCCTTTCTGTGTTTGCTAAAATTGCGGCACGAGGGCAATTTGATTGCAGAAACTCCTCCCTGCTAATGAGGAAACCGATAGTTACGGATGTACTATATCTGCCTGGAGCAAAAATGGTGAGCAAAGATTTTAGTTTTTCACAATGTATTCTGAATGTGAATGGGGGAAATTCAGGGGAGTAACATCCATTTCCAGGTTGCTTATGAGTTCATTTCACACTACTTTGGATTATAATTGTAAGGCTCATTTGAATGTCCTGTTTAATAAAATGTTTGCTAAAGCATTAAGAATTATGTGTAATTATTGAAGAACTGCGTTAATGACAGTATCCATTTGGGTGCTGTCAATAAAGTTCCGATTTTATTTATTTATTTAACCAGGTAGGCCAGTTGAGAACAAGTTCTCATTTACAACTGCGACCTGGCCAAGATAAAGCAAAGCAGTGCGACACAAACAACACAGAGTTACAAGTGGGATAAACAAACGTACAGTCAATAACACGACAGAAAAATCTATATACAGTGTGTGCAAATGGATTAAGGAGGTAAGGCAATAAATAGGCCATAGTAGCAGAGTAATTTCAATTTAGCAAATTAACCTCTATGGGCTCGGCGGGACGAATTCGTCCCACCTACGTAACAGCCACTTGAAGCCTGTGGCGCGATTTTCAAAACCTTAAAAATCCTATTACTTCAATTTCTCAAACATATGACTATTTTACAGCTATTTAAAGACAAGACTCTCGTTAATCTAACCACACTGTCCGATTTCAAAAAGGCTTTACAACGAAAGCAAAACATTAAATTATGTCAGCAGAGTACCAAGCCAGAAATAATCAGACACCCATTTTTCAAGCTAGCATATAATGTCACAAAAACCCAGAAGACAGATAAATACAATACTAACCTTTGATGATCTTAATCAGATGACAACCCTAGGACATTATGTTATACAATAAATGCATGTTTTGTTCAATCAAGTTCATATTTATATCAAAAACCAGCTTTTTATATTAGCATGTGAAGTTCAGAACTAGCATACCCCCCGCAAACATCCGGAGGAATTCGCTAACATTTTACTAAATTACTCACGATAAACGTTCACAAAAAGCATAACAATTATTTTAAGAATTATAGATACAGACCTCCTCTATGCACTCGATATGTCCGATTTTAAAATAGCTTTTTGGTGAAAGCACATTTTGCAATATTCTAAGTACATAGCCCAGGCATCACGGGCTAGCTATTTAGACACCCGGCAAGTTTAGCACTCACCATAATCATATTTACTATTATAAAAGTTTGATTACCTTTTGTTGTCTTCATCAGAATGCACTCCCAGGACTGCTACTTCAATAACAAATGTTGGTTTGGTCCAAAATAATCCATCGTTATATCCGAATAGCGGCGTTTTGTTCGTGCGTCCCAGACACTATCTGAAATGGTAAATCAGGGTCGCGCGCATGGCGCAATTCGTGACAAAAAAAATCTAAATATTCCATTACCGTACTTCGAAGCATGTCAACCGCTGTTTAAAATCCATTTTTATGCCATTTTTCTCGTAAAAAAGCGATAATATTCCGACCGGGAATGTCCATTTAGCTAAACTGAGGAAAGTAAACAAAGCTTTCGGTCGACGCGGGCACGCGCCTGAGTCTCACAGTACTGTAACCAGCCACTACCCAAACGCGCTACTTTCTTTCAGCCAGAGCCTGCAAAGCCACGATTCAGCTTTTTGCCGCCTTCTGAGACCCTATGGCAGCCGTAGGAAGTGTCACGGGACAGCTAAGATCCTCACTCTTCAATAAACAGAGACAAGAAGAACGACACCTTGTCAGACAGGCCACTTCCTGCCTGAAACCTTGTCAGGTTTTTGCCTGCCAAATGAGTTCTGTTATACTCACAGACACCATTCAAACAGTTTTAGAAACTTTAGGGTGTTTTCTATCCATATGTAATAAGTATATGCATATTCTAGTTACTGGGTAGGAGTGGTAACCAGATTAAATCGGGTACGTTTTTTATCCAGCCGTGTCAATACTGCCCCCTATCCTAAACAGGTTAACACTGGAGTGATAGATGTGCAGATGATGTGCAAGTAGAGATACTGGGGTGCAAAAGAGCAAAAAAAGTATATAAAAACATGGGGATGAGGTAGGCAGTTGGATGGGCTATTTACAGATGGGCTGTGTACAGCTGCAGCAATCGGTAAGCTGCTCAGATAGCTGATGCTTAAAGGTAGTGAGGGAAATATAAGTGTTTAAAGTCAGCGATTGTTGCAATTCCTTCCATTTTTTTTACATTTTAGTCATTTAGAAGACGCTCTTATCCAGAGCGACTTACAGTAGTGAATGCATACATTTTTTTCCTGTTCCAGTGATTGGCAGCAGAGAACTGGATGGAAAGTCGGCCAAAGGAGGTGTTGGCTTTGGGGATGACCAGTGAGATAGACCTCCTGGAGCGCGTGCTATGGATGGGTGCTGCTATGGTGACCAGTGAGCTGAGTTAAGGCGGCCTAGCAAAGACTTGTAGATGACCTGGAGCCAGTGGGTTTGGCGACGAATATGTAGCGAGGGTCAGCCGACGAGAGCATACTGTTTGCAGTGGTGGGTGCTATATGGGGCTTTGGTGACAAAACGGTTGGCACTGTGATAGACTGCATCCAGTTTGCTGAGTAGAGTGTTGGAGGCTATTTTGAAAATGACATCGCCTAAGTCAAGGATTTATAAGATAGTCAGTTTTACTAGGGTATGTTTGGCAGCGTGAGTGAAGGAGGCTTTGTTTGCAAAATAGGAAGCCGATTCTAGATTTAATTTTGGATTGGAGATGCTTAATATGAGTCTGGAAGGAGAGTTTACCAGACACTTAGAATATGTGGACAACAACAAATACCTAAGTCAGAATCGTCCAGAGTAGTGATGCTAGTCAGGCGGCGGGTGCAGAGAAGATTGGTTGAAGAGCATGCATTTAATTTTACTAGCAATTAAGAGCAGTTGGTGGCCACAGAATATTTTGAAATTTTTTGTCACGATACGCGCCGGTGCATCACCCTTCGGATAGTGTCTTGAACTCAAGAACAAAACGCCGCTATTTGGATATAACTATGGATTATTTGGAACCAAACCAACATTTGTTGTTGAAGTAGAAGTCCTGGGAGTGCAGTCTGACGAAGAACAGCAAAGGTAATCCAATTTTTCTTATAATAAATCTGAGTTTGGTGAGTACCAAACTTGCTGGGTGTCAAAATAGCTAGCCTGTGATGGCCGGGCAATCTACTCAGAATATTGCAAAATGTGCTTTCACCGAAAAGCTATTTTAAAATCGGACACCGCGATTGCATGAAGGATTTCTGTATCTATAATTCTTAAAATAACTTATGTTTTTTGTGAACGTTTATCGTGAGTAATTTAGTAAATTCACCGGAAGTGTTCGGTGGGAATGCTAGTCCTGAACGTCACATACTAATGCAAAAAGCTGGTTTTTGATATAAATATGAACTTGATTGAACAAAACATGCATGTATTGTATAACATAATGTCCTAGGAGTGTCATCTGATGAAGATCATCAAAGGTTAGTGCTGCATTTAGCTGTGGTTTGGGTTTATGTAACATTATATGCTAGCTTGAAAAATGGGTGTCTGATTATTTCTGGCTGGGTACTCTGCTGACATAATCGAATGTTTTTCTTTCGTTGTAAAGCCTTTTTGAAATCGGACAGTGTGGTTAGATAAAGGAGAGTTTTGTCTTTAAAATGGTGTAAAATAGTCATATGTTTGAAAAATGAAAGTTTTGGGATTTTTGAGGAATTTGTATTTCGCGCCACGCCCATCATTGAATATTGGAGCGGTGTTCCGCTAGCGGAACGTCTAGATGTAAGAGTTAAGGTGGTGAGGAAATTACTTAAAAAAAACAACCAGGCATCCTCTACTGACGGGATGAGGTCAATATCCTTCCAGGATACCCGGGCCAGGTCGATTAGAAAGGCCTGCTTGCAGAAGTGTTTTAGGGAGCGATTGACACCGATGAGGGTTGGTCGTTTGACCGCGGACCCATAACGGATGCAGGCAATGATCGCTGAGATCCTGATTGAAAACAGCAGAGGTGTATTTGGAGGGCAAGTTGGTCAGGATAATATCTATGAGGGTGCCCATGTTTATGGATTTAGGGTTGTACCTGGTGGGTTCCTTGATAATTTGTGTGAGATTGAGGGCATCTAGCTTGGATTGTAGGACGGCCGGGGTGTTAAGCATATCCCAGTTTAGGTCACCTAGCAGAACGAACTCTAAAGATAGATGGGGGCCATTCAATTCACATATGGTGTCCAGGGCACAGCTGGGAGCTGAGGGGGGTCTATAACAGGCGGCAACAGTGAGAGACATATTTCTGGAGAGATACATTTTTAAAATTAGAAGCTCGAACTGTTTGGGCTTAGACCTGGAAAGTATGATAGAACTTTGCAGGCCATCTCTGCAGTAGATTGCAACTCCTCTCATTTTGACGGAAAATGTTGTAATTGGGGATGGAAATTTCTGACTTTTTGGTGGCCTTCCAAAGCCAGGATTCAGACACGGCAAGGACATCAAGGTTGGTGGAGTGTGCTAAAGCAGTGAGTTAAACAAACTTAGGGAGGAGGCTTCTGATGTTAACATGCATGAAACCAAGGCTTTTACGGTTACAGAAGTCAGCAAATGAGAGCGCCTGGGGACACACAGGGCCTGGGTTAACCTCTACATCACCTGAGGAACAGAGGACTAGGATGAGGGTACGGCTAAAGGCTATCAGAACTGGTCGTCTAGTGCGTTGGGAACAGAGAATAAAAAGAGCAGATTTCTGGGCGTGGTAGGAAAGATTCAAGGCATAATGTACAGACAGGGGTATGGTAGGGTGTGGGTACAGTGGAGGTAAACCTAGGCGTTGAGTGACGATAAGAGAGGTTGCATCTCTGGAGGCACCAGTTATGCTAGGTGAGGTCACCGCATGTGTGGGAGGTGGGACAAAAGAGTTCTCTGAGGCATGTTGAGTGGGACTAGGCGCTCCGCAGTAAAATAAAACAATGATAACTACCCTAAACAACAGTATACAAGGCATATTGACATTAGAGAGACATAAAGCGAGGCATATAGCAATCACAGGTGTTGATTGGGATAGCTAGCTAAGACAACAACGGGTAAGACAACAGTTAATCAGCTAAGACAACAACAACAGGTAAAATGGCGATGAATGGGCAGATAGGGTCGGTTAACTACACACAGGTCCTGAGTTCGAGGCTGGGGCCGACAGATAAACAAAATGGAGTACTGTGATTAATGAACAGTCCAGCAGGCATCAGCTATGTAGCCAAGTGATCATAGTGTCCAGTGAACAGCAATATATGAACCAGGGAAGCCGTTAGGTAGTCGTTACTACGCTAGCCGGGAGATGCGCCTGGCTCGGGGCTAACTGGTGCTAGCTTAGAGACAAGGGCATCACCGACGCCTGGCAAAGGCCGGTTGAGGGAACATCGGACGGAATTGCGTCGGCAGACCAGTCGTGATGGATCGGCGGTGCTCCGTGTCGACAAAGGGTCAAGGCCAATTGGCAAGAGGTATTGTAGCTGGAGTAATTTTGTTTGGTAGCCGGGAGATACACCTGGCTCGAGGCTAACTGGTGCTAGCTTCAGGACTATAGCCAATCTGGTGCAAAGGTCCAGAGCTTACGGTAGGAATCCGGTGATGTAGTGGCTTCTTGTCGTCTCAGTGAAGAATCTGGGAGGCATCAGCTGTGTAGCTGAGTGATCATAGGGTCCACTGAGCAGGCCGGGAGATGGGCCTGGCTCAAGGCTAGCTTCGGAGCTGGGCCACTCGGTAGCAGCTAGCTAGCTGCGATTATCCAGTATAATGGTCGGCTTTTCACCAAAAACACTCACAAACTTTTACAGATGCACAATCGAGAGCATCCTGTTGGGCTGTATCACCGTCTGGTATGGCAGCTGCTCCGCCCATAACCGAAAGGCTCTCCAGAAGGTAGTGAGGTCTACACAACGCATCACCAGACACTTTAGGAGCATAACATCAGAATATACGAAGGCCAGCAGCAGCGGGAGGAGAAGGCTAAGGAAGAGGTTTTTTTCTGATGGTTAGGCTATCTTGTTTCAGAGGGGTGTCATCAATAGCCCATAATGACAAAGTGAAAACCGGTAAAAAACAGAAATACCTTATTAACTTAAGTATTCAGACCCTTTGCTATGAGACTCAAAATTGCTTTCAGGTGCATCTTGTTTCCATTAATCATCCTTGAGATGCATCTACAACTTGTTCGGAGTCCACCTGTGGTAAATTCAATTGATTGGATATGATTTGGAAAGGCACACACCTGTCTATATAAGGTCCCAAAAAAACCAAGCCATGAGGTCGAAGGAATTGTCCGTAGAGCTCCGAGACAGGATTGTGTCGAGGCACAGATCTGGAGATGGGTACCAAAAATAATTCTGCAGCATTGAAGGTCCCCAAGAACACAGTGGCCTCCATCATTCATAAATGGAATACTCTTCCTAGAGCTAGTCACCCGGCCAAACTGAGCAATTGGGGGAGAAGGGCCTCGGTCAGGGAGGTGACCAAAAACCTGATGGTCACTCTGACAGAGCTCCAAAGTTCCTCTGTGGAGATGGGAGAACCTTCCAGAAGGACAACCATCTCTGCAGTACTCCACCAATCAGACCTTTATGGTACAGTGGCCAGACAGAAGCCACTCCTCAGTATAAAGCATATGACAGCCTGCTTGGAGTTTGACAAAAGGCACTTTAAGACTCTAAGACCATGAGAAACAAGAGTCTCTGGCTTGATGAAACCAAGATTGAACTCATTGGCCTGACTGCCAAGAGTCACGTCTAGCGGAAACCTGGCACTATCCCTACGGTGAAGCATGGTGCTGGCAGCATCATGCTGTGGGGATGTTTTTCAGCAGCAGGGACTGGGAGACTAGTCCGTAAAGTATTATGTGAAATTATTTTGATGTGATATTTAAATATCGTGTGAAATTATTCTGAATTGATATGAAAGTACAGCAATTTATGCTTCTAGAAACGTATCGCAATTGAGAATCGATTCACATTTAGATGGAATAGTTGACTATTTTAGCTGCCAGAGCCAGTCTACCTCTGAAAATAACATACAGTCCTTGGACCTTGAGGAGTAACGGGGGCAGCAATCAGCAGTAGAAACAATAACAAAGCGTACTCCCTGCCCGTTTCGGTAAAAAGCTGAGGGATGGGGCTGGAGAAATGTAGCCATCCATGATATCAACATTATAGTTTTAACCATGTTTTGAGGATATACAGTGTTTGTTATTATTTACTGACAAACATTGGAGTAAAAAAAGCTTATATTTTGGGTTCTGATGGGGTACGACAGTTGAACTAAGCTCATGAGGCATTTATAAGTGATTTATTCAAGAAACAGATGGGTACATATCATTAATGTATAAGTCCCAAAATGGATGTAACAACTGCTGATTGCCCCTTTAAGAGAACATATTGGGCTAATCTAATAGGAGATATTGAGGACTACAGTATTTCAGGCATTGTCATTGGATGCATTTGATCAATTGTTAACGTTTTGTTGATGGTCCACTCTTGATGTTCTACACGTTACAGTGTAGCTTCAGCCATTCCTACAGAACAACATTAAAGTGTAGAACCCCTTTACTGCATATTGGTTCAACGACTGCAGAGACGGTACTTACTGGTGTTAAACAGATCTCCAACCTCCTCTTCTTCCTCCAATGTGACAGTCATCTCCCCCTCCTCCTCTTTCACCCCATAAACTGCTTCCTCCTCTTCTTTTACTGTAACATCCTCCTCCTCTTTCACTCTGAACGCGTCTTCCTCTTCTTTCACTGAAACGTCTTTCTCTTCTTCTTTCACGGTAACAGCTTCACCCTCTACTTGTTTTTGTATTGTAACATCTTCCTCTTCCTCCTCCTCTTTCACCAGAGCTTCTTTCTCCGTCCAGCAGACCTCTTCTTTATCAGGAGGAGAGTAACTTAGTGAACTCATGGTCGGGGATGTTAGCTAGCTAGCATTAGCGACTAGCCTAGTTCTAAGCTAACTTAGCAAACCAGCTAGCTGACAAACAACGTAAATATATAATTAAATGGGCCAACAAGTACATACAACAGAAGTGTGTTTAATACACTGCGACTAATATACACCAAAACAGTGTAAAGAGCGTGAATGTTGTAGCTATGTTTGCTAGAAAGCTACCGAGGTGTCTGACTAGCTGTTGTTGTTGAAGGAGCGTCCCGTCCACTAGATTATACGTCACACTGGCAGCATCGCCTGAACCTAAAAGACGCACATCGCCATCTGCTGACTGGAGGGCAACGCAGTGGAGGAACCAAACGTTTATTTTTCATTTATTTCATAAAATATTAATATTATATTAAGTCGTTCAAAGAGAAGCATGTGTTAATTGATTCGTGTTTAATGAGTGAGAATTTAAAACAAACTTTACACTCACTACATATTTTCATTGAACCATACTTCTGACATGGATCATTTTGACCCCAGAGGCATATCTTTTATCACAGCCAAAATGTGGTTTATTCAATTCTTCCCATTTTTAATGACTTTGTCAATCACCTGGTTCTTAATAAATCTAAATCATGGTTTAGTGTTTCTGTATCAAAATGGACTTTTAACAAATTCAAATCCTTTGGAGTCATTTTGACCCCAGCCAAAAGCACCCCAGATAAAAGCACCTTTGACGTTTATTTCAAATAAAACATTTTATCATACACTTGTTTAGCAGATGTTATTGCGGCTGTAGCGAAATGCTTGTGTTTCTAGCTCCAACAGTGCAGTAGTATCTGACAAGTAATATCTAACAATTTCACAACATATACCCAATACACACACATCTAAGTATTTGAATCTAGGTTTCTCTGTAGACATGATCCATCCCACCAGAGGGTGGAGGGGAACCTGTATCAGCGGTTTAGACCAGATAGACACCTGCAGACACACAGTATAGTGCCTCCCATGTACTCTGCTAAGATTGGAATTTTCTATACCACGTATCACATGACTGTGTACAAAACTGCCAATGGTAGAAAACTCTGCCAGCAGTAGAAAACTCTGCCAGCAATATACATACAATACCCCAAAATTACAATCCCAAAACAGGTTTTTAGAAATCTTTACAAATGTATTTACTTAAGTATTCAGACCCTTTGCTATGAGACTCAAAATTGAGCTCAGATGCATCCCGATTCCATTAATCATCCTTGAGATGTTTCTACAACTTGATTGGAGTCCACCTGTGGTAAATTCAATTGATTGGACATGATTTGGAAAGGCACACAGCTATGTACAGTTAACAGTGCATGTCAGAGCAAAAACCAAGCTTTGAGGTCGAAGGAATTGTCCATAGAGCTCAGAGACAGGATTGTGTCGAGGCACAGATCTGGGGAGGGTACCAAAAAATGTCTGCAGCATTGGCGGTCCCCAAGAACACAGTGGCCTCCATCATTCTTTGATGAAAGAAGTTTGGAACCACCAAGACTCTTCCAAGATCTGGCCGTCCGGCCAAACTGAGCAATCGGGGGAGAAGGGCCTTGGTCAGGGAGGTGACCAAGAACCCGATGGTCACTCTGACAGAGCTCCAGAGTTCCTCTGTGGAGATGGGAGAACCTTCCAGAAGGACCATCATCTCTGCAGCACTCCACCAATCAGGCCTTTATGGTAGAGAGGCCAGACGGAAGCCACTCCTCAGTGAAAGGCACATGACAGCCCACTTGGAGTTTGCCAAAAGGCACCTAAAGGACTCTCAGACCACGAGAAACAAGATTCTCTGGTCTGATTAAACCAAGATTGAACTCTTTGGCCTGAATGTCAAGTGTCACATCTGGAGGAAAATTGGCACCATCCCTACGGTGAAGCATGGTGGTGGCAGCATCATGCTGTGGGGATGTGTTTCAGCAGCAGTGCAAATTGTCCACTGATATTGGTATAACTTCTCACCCCTTTTGGCTGTATGAAAGTTAATTTCCCCTCAGGCACACACATTTGTTCTTTGATATAATGAAGGTCATTTGTGTAGAATGTACTTTTCCCCTCCTCTTTATTATTCCAAGAGAAAAACTGCTGATGAACAACCACATTTCTAAATGACACCTGGTCTATTCTTCTATTCTAACTCTCAACAGTAAGTTTAGACCCCGACTGATTTAAAAATATATATATATTATTATTTATTACAAACAACACAAGGAATGGGTAACATTAAAGTATTAGAACATGAAGGACAAACAATACAGCATCAAGACACTATCAAACATGTATCAGTCTGTCCACAACAGAGCCATCCTTATGTGTGAGGGTGCGTGTGCATGATAGTGATATAAACTATATGTAATAGTGTCCTTTTCATGATCACAATCTTGTGAAATCTGAACCCTCCAAGATCCCCCCACAGTTCCCCAATAGCTGTCCCTCAAACCTCCAAGATCCCCCCCACAGTTCCCCAATAGCTGTCCCTCAACCCTCCAAGATCCCCCCACAGTTCCCCAAAAGCTGTTCCTCAACCCTCCAAGATCCCCCCCACAGTTCCCCAATAGCTGTTCCTCAACCCTCCAAGATCCCCCCACAGTTCCCCAATAGCTGTTCCTCAACCCTCCAAGATCCCCCCACAGTTCCCCAATAGCTGTCCCTCAACCATTCGAGACTCCTCCCACAGTCCCCCCTAATAAAAAAAGACAATTAATTCCATTCCCCACCTCCAAGAACCTCCCAATGCACCAACAATCAAGAGAATGAACTAAACAGAAAAAAGGAAAAGACAGAAGAAAACAGTAAACAACAATGCAAAAAAATTATAAAACAAAATAATACATTTAAAACAAAGGACATCAAGGACAACTAAAATCATAACAGCAATGCCAACTGTATATGTTTTTGTGCATGTCTGGCACTATTACATGTATGTGTGTGTTCTTGTATGTGTTTGTTTGAATGAGAGTGTGTGAATATGCATGTGTTCCTGCACGGCATCAGCCTCAGGCAAACCGGCATTAGTTGTAAAAACACTGCCACTTAGTGTCATTCAAATGTACTTTTTATTATGTTTGATTTTGACTTTAAAAAAAAGACTTATCTTTTGACCATCTCATATCATCTACCATGAGGTAGTCACCTGGAATGCATTTCAATTTACAGGTGTGCCTTGTTAAATGTTCATTTGTGGCATTTCTTTCTTTCTTAATGGATTTGAGCCAATCAGTTGTGTTGTGACAATGTAGGGGTGGTATACAAAAGATAGCCCTATTTGTCTATATTATGGCAAGAACAGCTCAAATAAGCAAAAAGAAATGACAGTCCGTCATTACTTTAACACATGAAGGTCAGTCAATACGGAAACTTTCAAAAACTTTGAATGAATCTTCAAGTGCAGTCACAAAAACCATCCATCGCTATGATGAAGCTGGCTCTCATGAGGATTGCCACAGGAAAGGAAGACCCAGAATTACTTCTGCTGCAGAAGATAAGTTCATTAGAGTTAACTGTGAAGACAACAACTATGCCTATGAGATGGTTTGGGATGAATCGGACCGCAGAGTGAAGGAAATGCAGCCAACAATTGCTCAGCATATGTGGGAACTCCTTCAAGACTGTTGGAAAAGCATTCCAGGTGAAGCTGGTTGAGAGAATGCAAAGAGTGTGCAAAGCTGTCATCAAGGTAAAGGGTGGCTACTTTGAAGAATTTCAAATAGAAAATATATTTTGATTTGTTTAACACTTTTTTGGTTACTACATGATTCCATATGAGTTACTTCATAGTTGTGTTGTCTTCACTATTATTGTACATTTTTTACATTTACATTTTAGTTATTTAGCAGAAGCTCTTATCCAGAGCAACTTACAGTAGTGAATGCATACATTTCATGCATATATATTTTTTTTTTTCGACTGGCCCCCCGTGGGAATCTAACCCACAACCCTGGCGTTGCACACACCATGCTCTACCAACTGAGCCACAGGGAAGGCCAACTTAGACAACAGTTAAAATAAAGAAAAAACATTGAATTTGTAGGTGTGTCCAAACAATTGACCGGTACTGAATATGCATTGTGGAGGAGAACTGATCCTAGATCTGTACAAAGGCATAACATCTACAGCAGGAACAACTGTCTGTGTTAAAAAGGCCCAGCTGGATTGAATTTAGATTTTTGGAGGGACCCTTGTCACTACAGCCAATCAGTGAGCAGCGTCCCTTCCCCCACACCGTAGGCAGTTCTGTTACTCACAACACTTCCCCTGCTTTCCTCAACAATGGAAAAGCCCACTGAACTAAAGCCTTGCCATTTCAGATCTTTTTTAAAAGATTGGGGAATTTTTTACAATTAGGAAATAATTTTTCATGTTTTACTCATACCTCAGCCAGCATTGTGAATGGTTAGGAAATAATATGTCATGTTTTACTCGTACCTCAGCCAGCATTGTGAATGGTTAGGAAATAATATGTCATGTTTTACTCGTACCTCAGCCAGCATTGTGAATGGTTAGGAAATAATATGTCATGTTTTACTCGTACCTCAGCCAGCATTGTGAATGGTTAGGAAATAATATGTCATGTTTTACTCGTACCTCAGCCAGCATTGTGAATGGTTAGGAAATAATATGTCATGTTTTACTCGTACCTCAGCCGGCATTGTGAATGGTTAGGAAATAATATGTCATGTTTTACTCGTACCTCAGCCAGCATTGTGAATGGTTAGGAAATAATATGTCATGTTTTACTCGTACCTCAGCCAGCATTGTGAATGGTGTCTGATGCAGTGACATACTAGACCATGGCAGTAAATCTAATACTTAGGTGTTTTTAGTCATGCATGAAATGTCTGGGGTGGTTCTGTGGTTATAAGTTACTGACTTTGGAATACATTTCTGGCCATGCTGGCAGGGTTTGAATCAAAACCAATGTCCACCTGGTACACTGACAGGGTCTGAATCAAACCCAACGTCCACCTGGCACACTGGCAGGGTCTGAATCAAACCCAATGTCCACCTGGTACACTGACAGGGTCTGAATCAAACCCAATGTCCACCTGGTACACTGGCAGGGTCTGAATCAAACCCAATGTCCACCTGGTACACTGGCAGGGTCTGAATTAAACCCAATGTCCACCTGGTACACTGACAGGGTCTGAATCAAATCCAATGTCCACCTGGTACACTGCCAGGGTCTGAATCAAACCCAATGTAGACCTGGTACACTGGCAGAATCTGAATCAAACCCAATGTCCACCTGGTACACTGACAGGGTCTGAATCAAACCCAATGTCCACCTGGTACACTGGCAGGGTCTGAATCAACCCAAGGTCCACCTGGTACACTGACAGGGTCTGAATCAACCCAATGTTAAGGGGAGGGAAGATTGGTCAAGAGGGTGATGATTATTGTTGTTCTACTGCCTGATTGGAATGCAACAACACTGTTTACAAAAGCTTTTGTTAAATCAGCACAACAGTTTTCAGCTGTGCTAACATAATTGCAAAAGGGTTTTTCTAATGATCAATTAGCCTTTTAAAATGATAAACTTGGATTAGCTAACACAACGTGCCATTGGAACACAGGAGTGATGGTTCCTGATAATGGGCCTCTGTACGCCTATGTAGATATTCCATTAAAGATCAGCCGTTTCCAGCTACAATAGTCATTTACAACATTAACAATGTCGACACTGTTTCTGATCAATTTGATGTTATTTTAATGGACAAAAAATGTGATTTGCTTTCAAAAACAAGGACATTTCTAAGTGACCCCAAACTTTTGTTACACCATGTAGGAGCAGTATAGACCTAGTCTGTTCATTATATACATCTACATGATGTATTGTTACACCAACAAAAAAAAGGGAGATTATATTACTTTATACTAATACAATTGCTCAGAGAAAGAGATTTAGTTTAACATGTAAATCTCAAAAGGTAGGCGTCTGAATTATTGCCACCCATGTTTTCAATTCTCCGGCACTCTCCCTTTGGGAGGATAACGACACTGAAATATTTTATGAGATTAGAGAACACATTGGGTGGGATCTTAGACCATTCCTCCAAACAGAATCTCTCCAGAACCTTGATTGACTTTGTCTGCGCTTGTGGACTGCCCTGTTCAATTCAAACCACAGGTTTTCAATGGAGTTCAAGTCCTAAGACTGAGATGGCCATAGAAAATTGTTGAGTTTGTGCCCAATTTCTTCGTGGATGTTGATGTGTCTTGCTGGAAGATCCACTTATGGCCAAGTTTCAGCCTCCTAGCAGAGAGGTAACCAGGTTTTGGGCTAAAATATCCTGGCAGTGGGTAAAGTTTAATTATTCATTTTATACAGTAATTTTTGCTACTCTTTATCAAGGGTATGAATAACTAGGTGCTTATTTTGATATCTAGTTATTTGACTGAATCAGAAATACAGATGTGGAGTAGATGTAGAGTTTGTTTTAAATTCTCATAAAAAATCTGAACTAATCAAACAACACTTGTTGCTCTTTATACGTGTTGATATAATATTAATATTTAATAGAGAGGTAAAAAAAACGTTTCCCTAAACTGCTTTATAATATTATAATTGAATGAAGAACAAAAAAAGTTTTCCCTCCTCAACTGCGTTTCCTCCCTCCAGACAGCAGATGGCGATATGTGTCTTTCAGGCGATGTTTCTAGTGTGACGTATAATCTAGTGGACGGAACGCTTCTTCAACAACTGCAGCCAACTCGGTAGCTCGCTAGCCGACAAAGTCGGAACATTCAAGTTCTTTAGACAATTTTGTGGTTTAATTGTCACTGTGATTTAAACATACTTATGTGGATACAACTGGCTACCCCATTTGATGTAATATTTACGTTGTAAGTCAGCTAGCTGGCTGGTTAAGTTAGCACTGGTCTAGTCGCTAATGCTAACTAGCTAACATCTCCGACCATGAGTTCACTAAGCTACTCTCCTCCTGCTAAAGAGGAGGTCTGCTGGATGGAGAAAGAAGGACTGTGGCTGAACGTTGTCGTGAAAGAGGAAGAGGAGGATGTCGCAATACAAAGACAAGTAGAGGGTGAGGCTGTTACAGTGAAAGAAGAAGAGAAAGATGTTTCAGTTAAAGAAGAGAAAAACACCTTCAGAGTGAAAGAGGAGGAGGATGTTATTGTGAAAGAAGAGGAGGAAGATGCAGTTTTTGGAGTGGAGGATGAAGTGAAAGAAGATGAAGACGTTTTTGGAATGAAGGATGAAGAGGGGGAGATTACTGTCACATTAGAGGAGGACGAAGAAGAGAAGACTGGAGATCTGATTAACACCCGTAAATACAGTGAGTACTATCTTATAAAACAGGGACATTGATCTGATTAACACCAGTAAATACAGTGAGTACTATCTAATAAAACAGGGACATTGATCTGATTAACACCAGTAAATACAGTGAGTACTATCTAATAAAACAGGGACATTGATCTGATTAACACCAGTAAATACAGTGAGTACTATCTAATAAAACAGGGACATTGATCTGATTAACACCAGTAAATACAGTGAGTACTATCTAATAAAACAGGGACATTGATCTGATTAACACCAGTAAATACAGTGAGTACTATCTAATAAAACAGGGACATTGATCTGATTAACACCAGTAAATACAGCGAGTACTATCTTATAAAACAGGGACATTGATCTGATTAACACCAGTAAATACAGCGAGTACTATCTTATAAAACAGGGACATTGATCTGATTAACACCAGTAAATACAGCGAGTACTATCTTATAAAACAGGGACATTGATCTGATTAACACCAGTAAATACAGTGAGTACTATCTTATAAAACAGGGACATTGATCTGATTAACACCAGTAAATACAGTGAGTACTATCTAATAAAACAGGGACACAAACTCTGCAGTTGTTGAACTAATGTGTGATTTTTAAAAGGACATTCTACACTTGAATATGTTTTTGTACTGTGTGAATTGTTCATGACGTCCTCCAGGGGTTTTTAAACTTTTCCTGTTGAAAAGTGATATAAATACAGTAAAGTATAAACACACTAATGGGAAACAAATAAATATTTTGAGCAAAATAGTGTTTTTTTTTAGAGATCTGCAAACTAGAAGGAGTGATGTCAAAGTAAGGCCTTCAAGGAGTTGGCTTGATAGGAAGTCGTGATGTCATCCAATAGGCGACTGATCTTCATGTGAATTTTCATTATTCTTTTTAAAATCCTTCCTGTTCTGTCAAGTTGGTTGTTGATCATTGCTAGAAAGCCATTTTCTCGTCTTGCATAGACTTTCAAGACGATTTAAGTCCAAACTGTAACTAGGCCACTCAGGAACATTCAATGTCATCTTGGTAAGCTCCTCCAGTGTAGATATGGCCTTGTGGTTTAAGTTATTGTCCTGTTAGGACAGTTTTTTGTATTCAGATCTCTGAAATGCTCTCTACCTACGTAACATTTAGTGTCTCCTTATGTTACACTGGGAAAACAGTTTTCATGGGCACAGAAATCCTAAATCATTTCAGAGTTTGCTAAATCCAATGGTTCTAACCAAGAGTCACCTTAACTTTATTGACACCCAAATCGATACTGTCAATAATGTGGTTCTTCAATAATTATACATAATACTTAATACTATAGCTGTTAATTTACAGTCACATGTTCAACTATCATCAGCTGATCCAGGAAATCATTTTCTGAATGACAGTCACATGACAAACATCAGACATGCAACAACAACCAAAGTGCTTCTTCATTCATTACTCTGGTAAAGACAGTTATGCCGTGCTCCATTTTTGGATCCAACATACCTAACAAATTGATGTTTATAATGTGTTATTGTCTGCTTGATTTACAGTAGGGTCTCGTTAGTCTGTTTGGACACAGATATACTTTTCTCATAATGTGTAGAGAACTGTTCCTTGATGGATAGGCTATTGTACAACACACAGAGCTATTTTCCTTTATTCAGGACATTTAGAATGACAACACATTACAGAGTAGCCTAGTGGGATTATTCACAAAATTATCTGGTGATCAGGTTATGAAATGTCATCAAAGACATTTTAGTTTCCATGTTTCACCTGAAATATTAAATGATATATAGGTCTGTTATTGTTAGGTGAAGTTATGGGTCCTACAGTAGGTCTATGTTATTGCTAGTTGAGGATATGGGTCCTACAGTAGGTCTCTGTTATTGCTAGGTGAGGTTATGGGTCCTACAGTAGGTCTATGTTTTTGTTAGGTGAAGTTATGTGTCCTATAGTAGGTCTATGGTATTGGTATAACTAGTGGTTTCCTCATTAGCATGGAGGAGTTTCTGAAACCAAATTGCATGGGCATCGCCCTCATGCGCCAATTTTAGTAAACACAGAAAGGGGTATCCTGTATTGGAGACCAAAAGTTGTCTGGCACACTGCTTAGGGCTTCAACAACTTTAATAACTTATTTCTAGCCTACAATAATCGATGTTACTGCTAATGTGAAAACAAGACAAAATATAACTGTTGCTCACTTGACTGTCTTAAGACAAATGTCAAATAATTTTAACGTTCATTACAGACGTCAATTGTTGTACAACATCATGGCATCGCTGTTGGCATCACCTTTCACAGTGGATTTCTGCTGTTGTGGGCCTTTAACCATCTATCTGAATTTGTTGTTGACACAGGAGAGAGACGTGACTATCGTGGATCCTCTGGGGAGCCTCAACAACATCATGAAGCTGACGAGTTAGAGAAGAGTCCCTCCAGATCAGAACACCTCAAGAAACACCAGCAGAGACCCACAGGGAAGATAACTCACTGCTGCTCTGACTGTGGGAAAGGTTGCAAATCTTCATCAGAACTTAAAATTCACCGGCGAGTACACACAGGAGAGAAATCTCACCACTGTTTTGATTGTGGGAAGAGCTACTTAAGATCAAATTCACTAAAAGTACACATGAGAATTCACACAGGAGAGAAACCTTTTAGCTGTGATCAATGTGGGAAGAGTTTTACTACATCAAGCCATTGGATTGTACACCAGAGAATGCACACAGGAGAGAAACCTTATAGCTGTACTCAATGTGGGAGAAGTTTTACCCAGTCAAGCAACCTGTTGTCACACCAGAGAACACACACAGGAGAGAAATCGTATAGCTGTAATCAATGTGGGAAGAGTTTTACTCAGTCAAGCATCCTGGTATCACACCAGAGAACACACACAGGAGAGAAACCTTATAGCTGTGATCAATGTGGGAAGAGTTTTACAACATCTAGCCATCGGATTGTACATCAGAGAACACACACAGGAGAGAAACCTTATAGCTGTACTCAATGTGGGATTAGTTTTACTCACTCAAGCAGCATGTTATCACACCAGAGAAAACACACAGGAGAGAAATCTTATAGCTGTAATCAATGTGGGGAAGGTTTTCTTACATCTAGCCATCTGACTATACACCAGAGAACACACACAGGAGAGAAACCACATAGCTGTGATCAATGTGACAAGAGATACTCTGATAAAAGATCTCTGATCAAACATCAGAAAATACATACATGAAGGAGTTGTTTCATGATATCAATGAAATAAAATCTCACAATGTAGAATGTTTTAACATTGTAGTGGTATTAGAAGGAGTATTTTAATAATGTTACAATGTAGAACCCTAATTGTTTGCCTAGGTTTTGGTTTCATCAGACCAGAGAATCTTGTTTCTGGTCTAAGAGGCCTTTTTGCCAAATCCAAGTGGGCTGTCATGTGACTTTTATTGAGGGGTGATTCCGTCTGGCCACTCTATCATAAAGGCCTGATTGGTGGAGTGCTGTATAGATGGTTGTCCTTCTGGAAGGTTCTCCCATCTCCACAGAGGAACTCTGGAGCTCTGTCATAGTGAACAGCGGGTTCTTGGTCACATCCTTGAACAAGGCCCTTCTCTCCCGATTGCTCTGTTTGAAGAGTCTTGGTGGTTCCAAACGTCTTCCATTTAAGAACGATGGTGACCACTATGTTCTTGGGGACCTTCAATACTGCAAACAAATTTGGCACCCTTCCCCAGATCTGCGCCTTGACACAATCCTGTCTCGAAGCTCTACGGACAATTCCTTCGACCACATGGCTTGGTTTTTGCTCTGACATGAATTTATGGCAGGTAGACTCCAATCAAGCTGTAGAAACATCTCAAGGATAATTAATGGAAACAGGATGCACCTGAGCTCAATTTTGAGTCTCATAGCAAAGGGTCTAAATACTTTTGTAAATAAGGTATTTCTGTTTTTCACTTTGTCATTATGGGGTATTGTGTGTAGATTAATGAGGAAAACAATATTATTGAATCCATTTTAGAATAAGGCTGTAACATAACAAAATGTGTGAAAAGTCAAGGGGTCTGAATACTTTCTAAATGCTCTGAATATGCTATTGGTTTACTGTTAGAATAAGTTGTATGACTACACCAATACTGTTAAAAGCAACGATGCAGAGACCTACAAAATGCATGGCCAACCTTGCTGCTAGAGATCTAGCTACTGGGTGTGCAGGTTTCTGTTCCAGCCCTGCACTAACACCTGACATTGTGCTGATTTATTTGGATTAGACACTATTGAACTATTCAGTCATGTCTTGTGGAGTCAGATGGACGTCTAAGTCCACGGCCCATTTCCACAGCTGTTCTTTATGATAGGAAATAAAGTGGATTCACACAATCAACTATAGTGTCTTTTTGGGTCATTGAACATTCCCTGTTTGTCTGTTTTATTTGGTTGTTACTCTAATTTAGTCTGATGATATTGATGCACAATCACTGTCTGGCTGACAGTCTGTGAACTGAGTCAATCTAGTTCCCACAGAATGAATGTTGTGGGTATTTAATTCTGCTACATTTAAACTTTAGTGGGTTAACTGCCTTGTTCAGAGGAAGAGAAGAACGACAGATTTTTACCTTGTCAGCTCAGGATTCGATCCACCAACCTTTTGGTTTCTGGCCCAATGCTCTAACCACTAGGCTACCTGCCGGCCCATAGACGTGTCCAATGCAGACATGATGAGATTAGTATTGGCTTCATAGCCGTGTCCAATGCAGACATGATGAGATTAGTATTGGCTTCATAGGCGTGTCCAATGCACTTGTGCATGTGGTTTGTAATTTCGATAGTGAAACAGGATTTGCTAATCCTCCCACATTGTTTCCATTTTGCTGAGATGTTTTCTCCATTTGAAATGATACTGTTAGAAATAGGTAAAGCACTCACACATCTGAGAACTTGTGTGTGTTAATCATTAGTTAATAACTTGAAAGAAAACAAAAGGCTGATTGATACTGATCAGTGTGTGGGTTTTCTTTTTCATCAGACAATTAATGAGGCTCACCATGTTGAAGGAGACCAGATTCATATTGAGGCTGACCATGTTGATGGAGACCAGATCAGACTCATAATGAGGCTCACCGTGTTGAAGGAGACCAGATTAGACTCATAATGAGGCTCACCATGTTGAGGGAGACCAGATTAGACTCATAATGAGGATCACCATGTTGAAGGAGACCAGATTAGACTCATAATGAGGATCACCATGTTGAAGGAGACCAGATTAGACTCATAAGGAGGCTCACCATGTTGAAGGAGACCAGATTAGACTCATAAAGACCCAGTGAGGGTGGAGCTCAGTCAGAGAGTTGTTGAGGGACTGGTTAGGAAGAACACATCTACAGCCAGAGAGGTGAGAGGTCACACATGGTTTAGAAGGTAAATATTTATGTTCCCTTAGCGGTTCATCACGTCAGCTAAAGGGAATATGTTCCATCATCTATGTTTATTTACATTAGTGCAAATTGTCCACTGATATTGGTGTAATTTCTCACCCCTTCTGGCTGTATGAAAGTTAATTTCCCCTCAGACACACACATTTGTTCTTTGATATTATGGTAATTTGTGTGGAATGTACTTGTCCCCACACATTCACCCCATCTCTTTACATTGCTGATGCATATTCAGTGGCCTGACTGTGTCCAGACTTTGTCAAAGGCCCATCCTGGTAGATCTGAACCTAATGCAGCTTGGAGTGATCGGATGACAGAAGTCACATTTAGGTGCCAGGTGTAACTGAGGCCATAGATGCTCCATATCCATTACTTTTAGTGTTTTATATAATATGACTAAATGTGTTTCTGTGTTGCAGGGGCAGTCAAGAAATGGAACAGCAAGGCCACAGAACATGACATAATCAGAGCTGTGGGAGACCACCTCAAGCCCCTGGTAGAGCCGGGGGTGGTGTTTACCACTGCACCACGCCTTCAGCAAGCTGGAAAAGTGGGATCGATCTGTTTGATCCATTTGTTTGTTTCAGTTATCAGTAGTTGAATCCTTTGACATGGGATTGATACTGATTTTCATACTAAGAGGGACCAAGAGTCTGTTGATTGGTCGGTCATTGGGTTCATTAGTTTTGCAATATGTTCAAATGAAATCAAGCTTTATTTATACAGCACATATAAGACATGGATGCAACACAATGGCTTCACAGGAAAAAACAATGAAAATAAACAGAAATATTTAGTACACAAACATAAGAGGATAAAAAAAACAGAAGACTAACAACTGAAATACTAATGAGCATTCTAAGGAAATGCCATTGATTAAAAATATTAATTGGATGCAATATCCAACCCAAAATATAAGCATGTTTTTTAGGAGGGGTTCTGAAAGTTGACTAGTAACAACAACTGGGACCTAAAAGACACCCACCATGAGACCCACTAAATCTGCCCAAGAAGAGGAAAACAAAAGAAAAACCCACACCAAACTTAAAGACAGGAAGCAAACCAAAAAGGTGGAGCAACTAAAGGTGTTGACTCTCCACATGTATCAAGACAACCGGAGCACTGGGCCAGACACTCTTAAATAGAACCTGGACCAGCTCAGGTGAAACACCTTCCCACTAACGAGATGGACAAGCCAGCACAGGTGTAACACATACTGACTAACGAGGTGACACCAATCAGTGCGTCCTACGTGCTAACGAGCTAGACGTGCTGACGAGCTAGACGTGCTGACGAGCTAGACGTGCTGACGGGCTAGACGTGCTGACGGGCTAGACGTGCTGACGAGCTAGACGTGCTAACGAGCTAGACGTGCTAACGAGCTAGACGGGCTAAACGGGCTAACGAGCTGGACGGGCTAACGAGCTGGACGGGCTAACGAGCTAGACGTGCTAACGGGCTAGACGTGCTAACGAGCTAGACGTGCTAACGGGCTAGACGTGCTAAAGTCCAACTTCAAAACATAAATGGGGAAACCAAAGCCTGTAACACCTTCCCACTTAAGACAACAAATATATCCTATATTTTTGTTGGACCAGTTTGCTCACCACCAACAGAAAACAACTTGCTGTCAACAATTAAAAACAAGAAAAAACATGTATTTCTAAATAATAATATACAATTATATCATTTTTCTCATTTTTTCTCCTATAGAATCCTAAATCCCACTAGCTTCTAGAACTCTCGTCTTCCTAAAACTCACTAGCTTCTAGAACTCTCGTCCCCTTGGAACGAGCCCAAACAAAAATCAAATCAAATTGTATTAGTGACGTCTGATTTCAAGAGCAAACTCTTGCAATATCTGGATAGGCATGTTGTTGGATCGGAAAACACATATTTTTGACTGCCCACATCTGAGACAATCAGAAACCAAGTTGTCCTTACCACAGACATGTCTAATTTCAAGAGGAAACTCCTGCAATATCCGTAGTAACTTTCCACCTCACTGCAGAGCTTCTCTCTCTTTTCAGTGTTCACTAGATAGGCATGTTGTTGGATCGGGGCCCAGTCCCCAATGTCCTGCTCTAGTACATTTGGTTTGGCACATCTGAGAATGAACCCAGATATTCTAAAAGCAGGGTAACAATGTCAATATAATTGTACCCAAAAATTGTCAGTTGGTTGCATAAATAATTATGATTACTAAATGTTACATGAATTGTTAACATGAAATATCAAAACCAAATGTACACCCCTTTGTTAATATGTATTGGCAATAATTAACTTAATGGTGAGGCATGGAATAATAAAACATGTATCTTTTGTCAGGCTGAATGTTTGAAATATGAGGTGATTTGAGACATGCTTCTTCAGTAGTGGAATAAAGACAAATAGCACTTGAATGTTGTAAAGAAATACTGGAGTGATGTAGGATTGTTAATAAAATTGATTATAGACCAATTTATTATACTGCGTCCATGTGTTTAGGCTGCAAGTACATTGAAATTAAGTTGTTTTCAAGTCAATGAAAAAACAACCCGAAAAGACATCTTCTCCACTTTCAACTAAAACTGAATGTATATTGGATATCGGGCATAGTCTTATTTTCAATTACATTTTGCTAGGTGGGGTGTCCAAATCAATAACCAATATGCATAAACAGTTTGTGATATATTGAAAACCTAAACATAAAATGTGCTATATACACAAACATCTGCCACAATAATAATATTACTTGGATTTTTGCAAACAAGCTTCTTATAAACTGCACAAGCACCAAAAACGCTGTTGTTTTGACAAGTAGCAATAAATCACTGATATCAATTAGGGGGGAAATCAGGTTGTACGTGCTGTTGAAACTAACACAACTAAAAAACACATGGAAATGGGAGATATATTTTACCTCACTGGTTAGAGGTCAACCTGCAGAAGACAGTCAGCTACATTTTTGAGTGATACATTTAAATGTAGGGGTCGCTAAACAAAGGAACACAACACTTATTTGTCATCACTCATTGATATCATGTTGAAATCAATTGTGCCGAGAGGAGGGAGATGAGGTTGCACGTCCTGTTAAAACTAACAGCTCAAAAACCACACGGAATCTGGGAATAATGTGTACATCCCTGGTTAGAGGAACCTTTGTAGAAAACAGCTAGCTACATTTTGAAGTGGTGCATTGAAGTCCTGGGGACAAACGTTTAGGGTTCTACATTGTAACATTATTTCATTGATATCATTAAACAACTTCATGTATGTATTTTCTAATGTTTGATTAGATCTTTTATCAGAGTATCTCTTCCCACATTGATCACAGCTAAAAGGTTTCTCTCATGTGTGTTCTCTGGTGCACCATCACATCGCTTGACTGAGTAAAACTCTTCCCACATTGATCACAGCTATAAGATTTCTCTCCTCAGTGTGTCCACTGGTGCAAAGTCAGATGTACCAAAACTCTTCCCACATTGATTACAGCTATAAGTTTTCTCTCCTGTGTGTTCTCTGGTGTATCTCTAGATAGGCAGATGTACCAAAACTCTTCCCACATTGATCACAGCTATAAGGTTTCTCTCCTGTGTGTGTTCTCTGGTGCATCTTCAGATAGCCAGATGATACAAAATTCTTCCCACATTGAGTACAGCCATAAGCTTTCTCTCCTGTGTGTGTTCTCTTGTGTGATTTCAGGCCACCTGACTGAGTAAAACTCTTCCCACATTGAGTACAGCTGTAAGGTTTTTCTCCTGTGTGTGTTCTTTGGTGTGATATCAGGCTGGTTGACTGCGTGAAACTCTTCCCACATTGAGTACAGTTATAAGGTTTCTCTCCTGTGTGTGTTCTCTGGTGTGATGTTAAACATCCTGAAGTACCAAAACTCTTTCCACACTCAGAGCAGCTAAAAGGTTTCTCTCCTGTGTGTGTTCTCTGGTGTTTAGTCAGACTGCCAGCTTTAGTAAAACTCTTCCCACATTGATCACAGCTATAAGGTTTATCTCCTGTGTGTGTTCTCTGGTGTGATTTTAAACATCCTGAAGTACCAAAACTCTTTCCACAGTCAGAGCAGCTAAAAGGTTTCTCTCCTGTGTGGATTCTCTGGTGAATTTTAATGCCAGATGAGGTGGTGAATCTCTTCCCACATTGAGCGCAGCTATAAGGTTTCTCTCCTGTATGGATTCTCTGGTGAATTGTAATGCCTGATGAAGAGATGAATCTCTTCCCACATTGAGCACAGCTATAAGGTTTCTCTCCTGTGTGGATTCTCTGATGTCTTTTGAGGTCTGCTGAGGAGGTGAATCTCTTCCCACAGTCAGAGCAGCGGTGAGTTCTCTTCCCTGTGGGTCTCTGCTGGTGTTTCTTGAGGTGTTCTGATCTGGAGGAACTCTTCGCTGCCTCATCAGCATCATGATGTTGTTGAGGCTCCCCAGAGGATCCACGATAGTGACGTCTCTCTCCTGTGTGAACAACAAAGTCAGACAAATGGTTATAGGCCCACAACAGCGGAAATCCACTGTAAAAGGTGATGCCCAGAGCGTAACCATGATTTTGTACAACAATTGACGTCTGTAATGAATGTAATGATTATTTGACAATTGTCTTAAGACAGTCAAGTGGGCAACAATAGTCATATTTTGTCTTGTATACACATTAATAGTAACATCGATGATTGTAGGCTATAAATAAGTTATTCAAGTTATTGAAACCCTAAGCAGTGTGCCAGGCGACTTTTGGTCTCCAATATAGGCCCCTTTCTGTGTTTGCTAAAAATTGCCGCACGAGGGCGATGCACATGCAATTTGGTTGCAGAAACTCCTCCCTACTAATGAGGAAACCGATAGTTATGGATGTAGTATATCTGGTAATGAGGAAACCACTAGTTATGGATGTAGTATATCTGGTAATGAGGAAACCACTAGTTATGGATGTAGTATATCTGGTAATGAGGAAACCGCTAGTTATGGATGTAGTATATCTGCTAATGAGGAAACCACTAGTTATGGATGTAGTGCATCTGCCTGGAGCAACAACGGTGAGCAAAGATTTTAGTTTTTTACAATGTATTCTGAATGTGAATGGGGGAAACCTCAGGTTGCTTATGAGTGCATTTCACACTACTTTGGATTAAAATTGTAAGGCTTGTTTGAATGTCCTGCTTAATATAATGTTTGTTTTATTGTCTCAAATCAACTGCTTTATACTTTATACTGCTTTATACTAAAAAAAACACTTCAACCAGTAAAATGCTCTTTGGCTAGCTTTTCCATCAGCCTGACAATGAGTGTTTGTAAACTAAGTGTTTGCCAAATTGGCCCATAACGTCACCTAACAACAAATGTGATGTTTGTTATTTGACTGACATTCAGAAAATCATTTCCTGGATCAGCTGATGATAGTTGAACATGTGACTAACAAAACAGAATGTCCCCAAGAACACAGTGGCCTCCATCATTCTTAAATGGAATACTCTTCCTAGAGCTGGTCACCCGGCCAAACTGAGCGATTGGGGGAGAAGGGCCTTGGTCAGGAGGTGACCAAAAACCTGATGGTTACTCTGACAGCGCTCCAGAGTTCATCTGTGGAGATGGGAGAACCTTCCAGAAGGACAACCATCTCTGCAGCACTCCACCAATCAGGCCTTTATGGTAGAATGGCCAGACGGAAGGCACTCCTCAGTAAAAGGCACATGACAGCCTGCTTGGAGTTTGACAAAAGGCACCTAAAGACTCTAAGACCATGAGAAACAAGATTCTCTGGTCTGCTGAAACCAAGATTGAACTCTTTGGCCTGAATACCAAACATCACGTCTGGAGGAAACCTGGCACCATCCCTACGGTGAAGCATGGTGGTGGCAGCATCATGCTGTGGGGATGTTTTTCAGCAGCAGTGACTGGGAGACTAGTCAGGATCCAGGGAAATATTAACAGAGCAAAGTGCAGAGAGATCCTTGATGAAAGACCTGCTACAGAGTGCTCAGGACCTCAGACTGGGGCAAAGGTTCACCGTCCAACAGGACAACGACCTTAAGTACACAGCCAAGACAACACAGGAGTGGCTTCGGGATAAGTCTCTATGTCCTTGAGTGGCCCAGCCAGAGCCCGGAATGCAACCCGATCTAACATCTCTGGAGAGACCTGAAAATAGCTGTGCAGTGATGTTCCCCATCCAACCTGACAGAGGTAGAGAGGATCTGCAGAGAAGGATGGGAGAAACTCCCCAAATGCAGGTGTGCCACATAAATTAGCTAAATAAAAGGGGAATTTTTTTTTTAATCAATTTTAGAATACGGCTTTAACGTAACAAAATGTGGAAAAGGTCAAGGGGTCTGAATACTTTCCGAATGCACTGTATACAGCAACAGCTCCCCCATAAGCATTCCTGTCTTTTCTGTAGATGTTATATCCCTGTGTTGCTACTGCTGTATCAAAGGAATTATCTCAGTGAGTTTCAGAGATGAACAGTACAGTGCATTCCAAATTCAATAGGCAGGCAAGTAAACAAAAACGTTTTCAAATAAAAACGATTCGGTCGACCAATCGCGTTCACATTGTCATGCTGTGACACGCAGTTCCTAAGCTAATTCTCACTAAATCCATTTTTAAAGTCAGGGTATGAGTCGAGAAACCTGCCTATTTTCCTTGAAAGTACGTAATGTCACGATTGCAAAGCTATACGATATTACAGAGAACAAATTAATTATCTCACATCTCTGAAAATATTTGTAATGTTGTGCTTCTTGTTCACAGAGGTTAATTAATGCCAATGTTCTTTTCTTTAAGCTGTTAATACGAGTTGAAAGGAGTTTCTGGTGATAGCTAGTGATAGTGATACACAAGCTAGGTCTATTTGAAACATTGCCATCCCATGGCAGCATTTACCAGCCACCAGGTTCAGAAGATTTAAAACCACCTAAAAAATATTATATTTTTGCCCAAAGTTAAGATACAAATTATTCAAACTGAACATAATTCATGCTGGTTATTATTTTAGCTATTTTAGTTTTGGAGTCAAAGATAGTTTTGGAATAGTTTTCATTTTTCAAACAGGTTTGTTGTTTTATTTCAGTTTACTAAATAGTTTCCCCTAATTACATTTTCTATAATAAGCATGGAGGTTTCCCCTATCAACCAGTCATAGGTACTGGCGACAAAGCGCCTCGTAACCTAGCTGGGAATGGGACAGACGGAACCCTTCTGTGGTAACAGACAGGGGCGATTTGTAATCAAATCTAATTCCCAGGAATGGGGTTCATATGAACCACAGAGACTGTGTGTGGGATAATAACATGGCCGTGTCCAACCCTGCTTGTTCCCTCCACTCCGCTACCAACCACCAATCTCCAACAGGGCCCTTAACCTGTATCACTAGACACCTCATAGTGAGCTACAGGTAGGAATCAGCAATGAATCCCAATAATGAGACACCTCTGGGGAGGGGTGTCAGCAACATTTAAAAAAAAAAAAAAATATATATATATATATATATATATATATATATAGTGTTTTATTACAACCATTTTTTACAAATCCGTCAAGACACCAACTTAGACTTTACCGTGAAATGCTTTACTTACAAGCCCTTAAACAACAGTGCAGTTCAAGAAGAAGAAAATATTTACCAAGTAGACTAAAATAAAAAGTAACAATAAAAAGTAACACAATGATAAAAACAATAACGAGGCTATATACAGGGAGCACCGGTACCGAGTCAGTGTGTGGGGGTACAGGCTAGTTGAGGTAATCTGTACATGAAGGTGGGGGTGTAGTGACTATGCATAGGTAACAAACAACCAGCGAGTAGCAGCAGTGCACAAAAGGGAGGGGGGTGGTCAATGTAAAATGTCCGGTGGCGAATTTATGAATTGTTCAGCAGTCTTATGGCTTGGGGGTAGAAGCTGTTGAGAAGGCTTTTGGTTCTAGACTTAGCTCTCCGGTACCGCTTGCCATGCGGTAGCAGAGAAAACAGTTTAAAACTTGGCTGACTGGAGTCTCTGACAATTGTATGGGCTCTCCTCTCTACTGGGCCGTACACACTACCCTCTGTAGCGCCTTACGGTCAGATGCCAAGCAGTTGCCATACCCGGCGGTGATGTAACCGGTCAGGATGCTCTCAATGGTGCAGCTGTATTACCTTTTGAGGATCTGGGGACCCATGCCAAATCTTTTCAGTCTCCTGAGGGGGGAAATGTTTTGTTGTGCCCTCTTCATGAGTGTCTTGGTTTATACCCACATGGGTGATAAAAAGATGAACTGAGGTCCACACTCCAGTCCAGTTGATGGTGGTAATGCACCTTAAAGTTGGTTGCCAACCGCCATATAAAGTCCAAAGAAGAAAAAGAAGCCAGAAGGAAGGAGAAATGACGAGAAACTAATTTGGTTTACCATTTGGTACGTCGCAACTGGTTACCTATTTTGATGTGATATGAAAGTATTGTGTGAAATTATTTTGATGTGATATGAAAGTACAGCGATTTATGTTTCTAGAAACGTATCGCAATTGAGAATCGATTCACATTTAGATGGAATATTTGACTATTTTAGCTGCCAGAGCCAGTCTACCTCTGAAAATAACATACAGTCCTTGGACCTTGAGGAGTAACGGGGGTCAATCAGCAGTAGAAACAATAACAAAGCGTACTCCCTGCCCGTTTCGGTAAAAAGCTGAGGGATGGGGCTGGAGAAATGCAACCATCCATGATATCAACATTATAGTTTTAACCATGTTTTGAGGATATACAATGTTTGTTTATATTTACTGACAAACATTGGAGGGGAAAAAAAGCTTATATTTTGGGATCTAATGGGGTACGACAGTTGAACTATGCTCATGAGGCATTTATAAGTGATTTATTCAAGAAACAGATGGGTACATATCTGTCACGTCCTGACCAGTAGAGGGGGTAGTGGGGTCAGGACATGACAGTTTTTGTGTATGTGAATGTTTGATTGTTGATTTGGGACTTCCAATTGAAGGCAGGTGTGTTGAGTTGCCTTTGATTGGAAGTCCTATATAGGTGTGTGTGTTTTTCTTTGGGGTTGTGGGTGGTTGTTTTTTGCACTGCTTTTATAGCCTGCAGAACTGTCACTGGTGTCACCCTTTTGTGTTGTTCCTGTGGATGCTCTACTCCTTTTGTTGGGTAATAAAAAATGAGTATTCACATACCTGCTGCGCCTTGGTTCATTTCAGAAGACAGACGTTACAGAACCACCCACCAAACCAGGACCAAGCAGCAGAAGAGGAGGAAGCCACAGGAGAGAAAAAAGGAGGAATGGACATGGGAGGACGTCCTGGATGGCAAGGGAGCCTACACCTGGGAAGAGATCCTGGCCGGAAGGGATCGCCTCCCATGGGAACAGGTGGAGGCACTCAGGAGAGTGGAGGCAGCTGGACAGAGGAACCAACGGGAATGTTTTGCTGGAACACGGTTGGGTAGGAAACCCGAGAGGCAGCCCCAAGATTTTTTTGGGGGGGGGCACACGGGTAGCTTGGCCAGGCCAGGGAAGAGCCGTAAGCCAGCTACCCGTGATTACAAGGAGGTGCGTATGAGGTGGAGGGCGCCATGTTACGCTGTGGTACGCACCATCTCGCCTATACGGACGCACAGCCCAGTTCGCCCAGTACCAGCGCCCCGCAGGTGCCAGGGCAAGGGGAGCATCGAGCCGGAAGGGGTGATGCCAACCCTGCACTCAAGACCGCCAGTGCGCCCTTTCGGTCCGGTGTTTCCCGCTAGACGCACTAGCATGGAGGTGCGTGTCTCCAGGCTGGCAAGTCCAATACCAGCCCCACGCATCAGGAGTCTAGTGCGTCAGCCCAGCCTCGCCAGTCAACAGTCACCAGAGCTGCCCGCCAGTCAACAGTCACCAGAGCTGCCCGCCAGTCAACAGTCACCAGAGCTGCCCGCCAGTCAACAGTCAGAGCTGCCCGCCAGTCAACCATCACCAGAGCTGCCCGCCAGTCAACAGTCGTCAGAGCTGTCCGCCAGTCAACAGTCGTCAGAGCTGTCCGCCAGTCAACAGTCGTCAGAGCTGCCCGCCAGTCAACAGTCGTCAGAGCTGCCCGCCAGTCAACAGTCGTCAGAGCTGCCCGCCAGTCAACAGTCGCCAGAGAGGTCAGACTGCGCTGAACTGCCGGAGTGGCCAGACTGCGCTGAACTGCCGGAGTGGCCAGACTGCGCTGAACTGCCGGAGTGGCCAGACTGCCCTGTACTGCAGGAGTGGCCAGACTGCCCTGTACTGCCGGAGTGGCCAGACTGCCCTGTACTGCCGGAGTGGCCAGACTGCCCTATTCTGCCAGAGTGGCCAGACTGCCCTGTTCTGCCAGAGTGGCCAGACTGCCCTGTTC
Source organism: Salmo trutta (assembly GCF_901001165.1). Lineage (NCBI taxonomy): Eukaryota > Metazoa > Chordata > Actinopteri > Salmoniformes > Salmonidae > Salmo > Salmo trutta. Next base: position 7,334,652 of record NW_021822911.1, on the reverse strand, counting down.
TGCCAGAGTGGCCAGACTGCCCTGTTCTGCCAGAGGTGCCCGCCTGCCCTGATCTGCCAGGGTGCCTGGCCTGTCAGGATCTGCCAGAGTGGCCCTCCTGCCCTCCGGTCCAGCCCGAGTGGCCCTCCTGCCCTCCGGTCCAGCCCGAGTGGCCCTTCTGCCCTCCGGTCCAGCCCGAGTGGCCCTCCTGCCTTCCGGCCCAGCCCGAGTGGCCCTCCTGCCCTCCGGTCCAGCCCGAGTGGCCCTCCTGCCCTCCGGTCCAGCCCGAGTGGCCCTCCTGCCCTCCGGCCCAGCCCGAGTGGCCCGCATGCCTTCCGGCCCAGCCCGAGTGGCCCGCATGCCTTCCGGCCCAGCCCGAGTGGCCCGCATGCCTTCCGGCCCAGCCCGAGTGGCCCGCATGCCTTCCGGCCCAGCCCGAGTGGCCCGCATGCCTTCCGGCCCAGCCCGAGTGGCCCGCATGCCTTCCGGCCCAGCCCGAGTGGCCCGCATGTCTTCCGACCCAGCCAGAGTGGTCCGTCTGCCAGGGTCAGCCCGAGTGGCCCGTCTGCCCGGCGCAGCTATTGGCGCCAACAAAGTGGGCGACGCCGAAGGTGGAGCGAGGTCCACGTCCTGCACCTGAGCCACCTCCAGGATAGGTGGGTTGGGGAGGGAGGGTGTAGCACACTGCCGTCGGTGACGGCAGCCACCCTCCCTTCCCTCCCTTATTGTTTAGGTGTTAAATTTTGTTGGGGATTTTCTTGTTTTCCTTTTTTAGGTGCATCCCGGCGTCTGCACCTTGAGGGGGGGGTACTGTCACGTCCTGACCAGTAGAGGGGGTAGTGGGGTCAGGACGTGACAGTTTTTGTGTATGTGAATGTTTGATTGTTGATTTGGGACTTCCAATTGAAGGCAGGTGTGTTGAGTTGCCTTTGATTGGACGTCCTATATAGGTGTGTGTGTTTTTCTTTGGGGTTGTGGGTGGTTGTTTTTTGCACTGCTTTTATAGCCTGCAGAACTGTCACTGGTGTCACCCTTTTGTGTTGTTCCTGTGGATGCTCTACTCCTTTTGTTGGGTAATAAAAAATGAGTATTCACATACCTGCTGCGCCTTGGTTCATTTCAGAAGACAGACGTTACAATATCATTAATGTATAAGTCCCAAAATGGATGTAACAACTGCAGATTGTCCCTTTAAGAGAACATATTGGGCTAATCTAATAGGAGATATTGAGGACTACAGTATTTCAGGCATTGTCATTGGATGCATTTGATCAATTGTTAACGTTTTGTTGATGGTCCACTCTTGATGTTCTACACGTTACAGTGTAGCTTCAGCCATTCCTACAGAACAACATTAAAGTGTAGAACCCCTTTACTGCATATTGGTTCAACGACTGCAGAGACGGTACTTACTGGTGTTAAACAGATCTCCAACATCCTCTTCTTCCTCCAATGTGACAGTCATCTCCTCCTCTTTCACTCCAAAAACTACATCCTCCTCTTTCTCTTCCTCCTCTTCTTTCACAGTAACATCCTCCTCCTCTTTCACTCTGAACGCATCTTCCTCTTCTTTCACTGAAACGTCTTTCTCTTCTTCTTTCACGGTAACAGCTTCACCCTTTACTTGTTTTTGTATTGTAACATCCTTCTCTTCCTCCTCCTCTTTGACTAGAGCTTCTTTCTCCGTCCAGCAGACCTCTTCTTCTTTAGCAGGAGGAGAGTAACTTAGTGAACTCATGGTCGGAGATGTTAGCTAGTTAGCGTTAGCGACTAGCCTAGTTCTAAGCTAACTTAGCAAACCAGCTAGCTGACAAACAACGTAAATATATAATTAAATGGGCCAACAGGTACATACGACAGAAGTGTGTTTAATATACAGCGACTAATATACACCAAAACAGTGTAAAGAGCGTGAATGTTGTAGCTATGTTTGCTAGAAAGCTACCGAGGTGTCTGACTAGCTGTTGTTGTTGAAGGAGCGTCCGTCCACTAGATTATACGTCACACTGGCAGCATCGCCTGAACCTAAAAGACGCACATCGCCATCTGCTGACTGGAGGGCAACGCAGTTGAGGAACCAAACGTTTATTTTTCATTTATTTCAGAAAAGTGTAATATTATATTAAGTCGTTCAAAGAGAAGCATGTGTTGATTGATTCGTTTTTAATGAGTGAGAATTTAAAACAAACTTTACACCCACTACATATTTGCATTGAACCATACTTCTGACATGGATCATTTTGACCCCAGAGGCATATCTTTTATCATAGCCAAAATGTGGTTTATTCAATTCTTCCAAATTTTCATGACTTTGTCAATCAACTTGTTCTTAATAAATCTAAATCATGGTTTAGTGTTTCTATAGCAATATGGACTTTTAACAAATTCAAATCCTTTGGAGTCATTTTGACTCCAGCCAAAAGCACCTTTGATAAATAGGACATTTATTTCAAATCAAAATCAAATCACATTGTATTGGTCACATACACGTGTTTAGCAGATGTTATTGCGGGTGTAGCAAAATGCTTCTGGTTCCGACAGTGCAGTAATATCTAACAAGTAATATTCTGCCAGAGGTAAAAAACTCTGGCAGAAGTATTAAGTATTCAGACCCCTTCACTTTTTCCCCATTTTGTTTCATTACAGCCTTATTCTAAAATTGAATAATTATTCCCCCTCATCAATCTACACACAATACCCCATAATGACAAACCAAAAACGTTTTTTTTTCTTCATTTGTACTTAAGTATTCAGACCCTTTGCTATGAGACTCGAAATTGAGCTCAGATGCATCCTGATTCCATTGATCATCCTTGAGATGTTTCTACAACTTGATTGGAGTCCACTTGTGGTAAATTCAATTGATTGGACATGATTTGGAGAGGCACACACCTGTCTATATAAGATCCCACAGTTTACAGTGCATGTCAGAGCAAAAACCAAGCCATGAGGTCAAAGGAATTGTCCATATTGCTCTGAGACAGGATTGTGTCGAGGCACAGATCTGGGGAAGGGTACCAAAAAATGTCTTCAGCATTGAAGGTCCCCAAGAACAAAGAGGCCTCCATCATTCTTAAATGGAAGAAGTTTGGAACCACCAAGACTCTTCCTAGAGCCGGCCGCCCGGCCAAACTGAGAAATCGTGGGAGAAGGGCCTTGGTCAGGGAGGTGAACAAGAACCTGATGTTCACTCTGACAAAGCTCCAGAGTTCCTCTGTGGAGATGGGAGAACCTTCCAGAAGGACCATCATCTCTGCAGCACTCCAGCAATCAGGCCTTAATGTAGCAATGATTAAATTGTCAAAATTTATTTCAATGGACAATTCAGTGAACTGTTCTGTGAAAGGTGTTGGCTAGAGATGACATGCAGGAGCTTGCAGGGATTTGTAGTCTTGCATGTCGTCTACTTTGATGTTAATTAGCATTTTAGAATCCAAGAGTAAAGAGACACAAAAATATTGATTCAAGTATTTGTATTTATTATGGATCCCCATTAGTTCCTGCCAAGGCAGCAGCTACTCTTCCTGGGGTTTATTATGGATCCCCATTAGTTCCTGCCAAGGCAGCAGCTACTCTTCCTGGGGTTTATTATGGATCCCCATTATTTCCTGTCAAGGCAGCAGCTACTCTTCCTGGGGTTTATTATGGATCCCCATTAGTTCCTGCCAAGGCAGCAGCTACTCTTTCTGGGGTCTATTATGGATCCCCATTAGTTCCTGTCAAGGCAGCAGCTACTCTTCCTGGGGTTTATTATGGGTGCCCATGAGTTCCTGCCAAGTAAGGTCAGGGAGCGTGCCAGCCAGCCTGAACCGCCACTGAATGAACAGGTATAAATGATGGTTTATGAATTAACAGGTATCAATGATGGGTTATGAATTAACAGGTATAAATGATGGGTTATGAATTAACAGGTATAAATGATGGGTTATGAACTAACAGGTATAAATGATGGGTTATGAATTAACAGGTATATATGATGGGTTATGAATTAACAGGCATAAATGATGGGTTATAAATTAACAGGTATAAATGATGGGTTATGAATTAACAGGTATATATGATGGGTTATGAATTAACAGGTATATATGATGGGTTATGAATTAACAGGCATAAATGATGGGTTATAAATTAACAGGTATAAATGATGGGTTATGAATTAACAGGTATAAATGATGGGTTATGAATTAACAGGTATAAATGATGGGTTATGAATTAACAGGTATAAATGATGGGTTATGAATTAACACATCCCCTGCGAGCCCAGGCATTTCAATACCTTCAGGACTTCTTACGGTCCATGTGCAATGTATATGGTTATCTCTGTCTCTCTCTCCATCTCTTCTTTAACAAGCAGCCATGTTGTTGTCATTCCGCTAGGGACCTGTTTTCAGCATTTTAAGTCTCCAGTCAACAACCACTGGAATTATCCCTCTACACCCTTTACACATGTACTGCACTGGGATTATCCCTCTAAACCATCTACACATGTACTGCTCTGGGATTATCCCTCTACACCCTTTACACATGTACTGCACTGGGATTATCCCTCTAAACCATCTACACATGTACTGTACTGAAATTATCCCTCTACACATGTACAGTACTGGAATTATCCTTCTACACATGTACAGTACTGGAATTATCACATTGGCTGGCAGAAACTTACTGTTTTTTTTATTGGGCCATCAAAGCTGTCTCTGTGAGAGACTAGTTGATTATGGACTAACAGTCTAACAGCTTGAAGGTCACAACTCACGTTATTCTGGTTAAACAGAGAGAGACCAGTTGATTAAGGAGTGGGGATTTTTTGACAATTATGAAATAATATGTCATGTTTTACTCGTACCTCAGCCAGCATTGTGAATGGTTAGGAAATAATATGTCATGTTTTACTCGTACCTCAGCCAGCATTGTGAATTGTTAGGAAATAATATGCCATGTTTTACTAGTACCTCAGCCAGCATTGTGAATGGTTCGGTAATAATATGTCATGTTTTACTCGTACCTCAGCCAGCATTGTGAATGGTTAGGAAATAATATGTCACGTTTTACTCGTACCTCAGCCAGCATTGTGAATGGTTAGGAAATAATATGTCATGTTTTACTCGTACCTCAGCCAGCATTGTGAATGGTTAGGAAATAATATGTCATGTTTTACTCGTACCCCAGCCAGCATTGTGAATGGTTAGGAAATAATATGTCATGTTTTACTCGTACCTCAGCCAGCATTGTGAATGGTTAGGAAATAACATGTCATGTTTTACTCGTATTCTTGGCTGAGTGTCTGAACATCATGGGTTCATTCTACACACCCAGAACAGTTAGAACATCATGGGTTCATTCTACACACCCAGAACAGTTAGAACATCATGGGTTCATTCTACACACCCAGAACAGTTAGAACATCATGGGTTCATTCTACACACCCAGAACAGTTAGAAAAGTGTGTTGATAGAGACCTGTTCTATGTTATAGGAGTTAGGTTCTTTAACAATCTCAAGCCCAATGCCTCAGCTTAAATAATTATATTTTACTGCACCAGCATTAGTAAGGTTTAATAGAAATTTCCCTCACAGTGCTAACGAGCTAGACGTGCTAAGGAGCTATACGTGCTAAAGTCCAACCTCAAAACATAAATGGAAAACCCAAAGCCTGTAACACCTTCCCCCTTAAGACAACAAATATATCCTATATTTTTGTTGGACAAGTTCTCACCACCAACAGAAAACAACATCCATTTCATATTAAACTCAACTAAAATGCTTCACCTCCTGTCAACAATTAAAAAAACAATAAAAAACACATTTCTAAATGATACAATTTTATTAGTTTTCTGCTTTTTCTTTCTAAAACTAATTTTGAAATAATAATAATCTACAATGCTTCACCTTCACCAATATAAATATGGTGTCTACTGGCTGTCAACAATTAAAAACAAAAAATATATATTTTCCCCCACTAGCTTCTAGAACTCTCGTCCCCTTGGAACGAGCCTAAACAAAATTAACCTCCAATACGGAAAAACATGCAGTCAAAATAAATAGTGATCCATGGCAACTCACTGGATAAACGCAAAACACAAAACGTTTTGACTGCCCACCCTTGAGACAATCAGAAACCAAATTGTCCTTGCCACGGACATGTCTGATTTCAAGAGGAAACTCCTGCAATATCCGTAGTAACTTTGCACCTCACTGCAGAGCTTCTCTCTCTTTTCAGGGTTCACTAGATTGGCAGGTTGTTGGATCTGGGCCCAGTCCCCAATGTCATGTTCTAGTACATTTGGGTTGGCACATCTGAGAATGAACCCTGATATTATAAAAGCAGGGCAACAATGTCAATATAACTGTACCCAAAAATTGTCAGTTGGTTGCATAAATAATTATGATTACTAAATGTTACATGAAATGTAAATATGAAATATTTGGTTGCATAGTCTTATTTTCAAAGTCTTTTCAATTACATTTTGCTAGGTGGGATAGCCCAATGTCAAAACACAGTTTTAACATGTCCAAATCAATAACCAATATGCAGAAACAGTTTGGGATAAATCAAAAACCTAAACATAAAATGTGCTATGTACACAAACATCTGCCATAATAATCATATTACTTGTATTTTTTTAAACAAGCACCTTATAAACTGCACAAGCAGCAATTGTAACGCCCTGGCCATAGAGAGGGGTTTTTTGTTCTTAATTTTGGTTAGGCCAGGGTGTTACATTGGGTGGGCGTTCTATGTTCCTTTTTCTATGTTTTGGTATTTCTTTGTTTTGGGCCGTGTGTGGCTCCCAATCAGGCACAGCTGAAGCTCGTTGCTGCTGATTGGGAGTCACACATAAGGAGCATGTTTTTCCTTTGGGTTTTGTGGGTAATTGTTTCTGTTTGAGTATTTGCCTAACAGGACTGTTTGCTGTCGTTTTGTTCATTTTGTAGTGTTCTCTTGTTTGTTTGAATTAAAATTCTAATGATGAGCACATCCTCTGCTGCACCTTGGTTCCCTCTTACAGACAGCCGTGACAGAATTACCCACCAACAACGGACCAAGCAGCAGAGGAAGGAGCAGCACAAGGAGAGGCACCAGGAGAAAAGCTATCTGGAGTCATGGACTTGGGAGGAAATCCTGGATGGGAAAGGACCATGGGCTCAAGCTGGGGAGTATCGCCGCCCGCAGTGGGAGATCGAGGCGGCGAGAGCTGAGAGGCGCTGGTACGAGGCAAGGGAGCTCAACGGACACGGGAGGCAGCCCCACAATTTTTTTGGGGGGGGGCACACGGGGAGATTGGCAGAGTCAGGTGGTAGACCTAAGCCAACTCCCCGTGCTTACCGGAAGCAGCGTGGTACTGGTAGGACACCGTGTTATGCTGTGGAGCGCACGGTGTCCCCAGTGCGCGTTCAAAGCCCGGTGCGCTACATACCAGCCCCCCGCAAGTGCCATGCGAGTGCAGGCATCGAGCCAGGGCGGATGGTGCCAGCTCAGCGCGTCTGGTCTCCAGTGCGCCTCCTCGGTCCAGGTTATCCTGCGCCGGCGTTGCGCACTGTGTCTCCAGAGCGCTGGGAGGGTCCAGTTCGCCCAATGCCTGCTCTCCGCCTGTGCCGGGCCAAAGTGGGCTTTCAGCCTGGAGTGTGGGTAAAGAGTGTCTGTACCAGAACTCCATGGCTCCCCCACAGCCCGGTTTATCCTGTGCCTCCTCCTCGGACCAGGCCTCCAGTGGGTCTCCCCATCCTGGTCCATCCTGTGCCACCTCCCAGGACCAGGCCTCCAGTAGGTCTCCCCATCCTGGTCCATCCTGTGCCACCTCCCAGGACTAAGCCTCCAGTGGGTCTCCCCATCCTGGTCCGTCCTGTGCCACCTCCCAGGACTAGGCCTCCAGTGGGTCTCAACTGTCCTGAACTGCCAGAGTGGCCAGGGACGCCCGCCAGCCCGGTGAGTCATGTGCCTACGCCTAGGGCCAGGCCTCTGTCATGTCTCCCCAGCCTGGTGAATCCTGGGTCAGTGCCGTCAGAGCAGCCAGGGTCGCCCGCCAGCCGGGCGCAACCATCGCCGCCCGCCAGCCGGGCGCAGCCAGGGTCGCCCGCCAGCCGGGCGCAGCCAGGGTCGCCCGCCAGCCGGGCGCAGCCAGGGTCGCCCGCCAGCCGGGCGCAACAAGGGTCGGCCGCCAGCCGGGCGCAACAAGGGTCGCCCGCCAGCCGGGCGCAACCATCGCCGGCCGCCAGCCGGGCGCAACAAGGGTCGCCCGCCAGCCGGGCGCAACCATTGCCGCCCGCCAGCCGGGCGCAGTCAGCGTCGCCCACCAGACCTTCGGCGCGGCCAGGTGCGCCACCTAAGAGGGCGACGTCAAGGGTGGAGCAGAGGCCACGTCCCGCACCTGAGCCGCCGCCGTAAGAAGGCCCACCCGGACCCTCCCCTTCAGAGTCAGGTTTTGCGGCCGGAGTCCGCACCTTTGGGGGGGGGTACTGTAACGCCCTGGCCATAGAGAGGGGTTTTTTGTTCTTAATTTTGGTTAGGCCAGGGTGTTACATTGGGTGGGCGTTCTATGTTCCTTTTTCTATGTTTTGGTATTTCTTTGTTTTGGGCCGTGTGTGGCTCCCAATCAGGCACAGCTGAAGCTCGTTGCTGCTGATTGGGAGTCACACATAAGGAGCATGTTTTTCCTTTGGGTTTTGTGGGTAATTGTTTCTGTTTGAGTATTTGCCTAACAGGACTGTTTGCTGTCGTTTTGTTCATTTTGTAGTGTTCTCTTGTTTGTTTGAATTAAAATTCTAATGATGAGCACATCCTCTGCTGCACCTTGGTTCCCTCTTACAGACAGCCGTGACAGCAATAAATCACTGATATCCATTAGGGGTTAAATCAGGTTGTACGTGCTGTTGAAACTAACAACTAAAAAAACACATGGAAATGGGAGATATATTTTACCTCACTGGTTAGAGGACAACCTGCAGAAGACAGTCAGCTACATCTTGGAGTGATGCATTTAAATGTAGGGGTCGCTAAACAAAGGAACACACCTTTAGTTGCTCCACCTTTTTGGTTTGTTTCCTGTCTTTAAGTTTGGTGTGGGTTTTTCTTTTTTTTTGTCTCTTCTTGGTCAGATTTAGTGGGTCTCATGGTGGGTGTCTTTTAGGTCCCAGTTGTTGTTACTAGTCAACTTTCAGTGGACACCCCCATAGTGTCTTTCAGAACCCCTCCTAAAACTCCACCTGTTTAGTTGTGGTTGTTGTTAGTTCCCTCTTCTGTTTGAGCAACATTTTAGATTTTTCTTGATGGGGAATGTAACAACAAACAATGTAGTAAAACAAGCTGATATTTTGGTTGGATGTTGCATCCAATTGTTAATATTTTAATCAATGGCATTTCCTTAGAATGATCACTAGTCTTTGAATTGTTAGTCTTCTGTTTTTTTATCATATATTTGTTTATTTTCATTTATTTGGTTTTTCCTGTGAAGCCATTGTGTTGCATCCATGTCTGAAATGTGCTGTATTAATAAAGCTTGATTTGATTTCAACATATTGTAAAACAAATGAACCCAATGACTGACAATCAACAGACTCTTGTCAAACCAATGAACAAATCTGTGCGAAAGCAACAAGTATCTTGGTCCATCTTAGTATAAATTCAGTATTTCTTCCACTATCTCAAAATAGTGCATGATATGTACGTTTAGTATCACTTTTCAACCAACCCAGTTAATTTGTTGAAAATGAAATGTTTACATCAAAGGATTCAACTACTGGAATCGGAAACAAAAAAATGGATCAACCAGATCAATCCAACTTTTCCAGCCTGCTGAAGGCGTGGTGGAGTGGTAAACACCACCCCCGGCTCTACCAGGGGCTTGAGGTGGTCTCCTACAGCTCTGCTTGTCATGTTCTGTGGCCTTGCTGTTCCATTTATTGACTGTCCCTGCAACACAGAAACACATTTAGTCATATTATATATAACACTCAAAGTAATGGATATGGAGCATCTATGGCCTCAGTTACACCTGGCACCAAAATGTGACTTCTGTCATCTGATCACTCCAAGCTGCATTAGGTTCAGATCTACCAGGATGGGCGTTTGACATCGTCTGGATGCAGCCAGGCCACCAAATATGCATCAGCAATGTAAAGAGATGGGGTGAATGAGTGGGGAAAGGTACATTTGACACAAATGACCTTCATAATATCAATGAACAAATGTGTGTGTCTGAGGGGAAATTAACTTTCATACAGCCAGAAGGGGTGAGAAATTACACCAATATCAGTGGACAATTTGCACTAATGTAGATAAACATAGATGGAACATATTCCCTTTTGCTGACGTGATGAACCGCTAAGGGGACATAAATATTTACCATCTAAACCATGTGTGACCTCTCACCTCTCTGGCTGTAGAAGTGTTCTTCCTAACCAGTCCCTCAACAGCTCTCTGACTGAGCTCCACCCTCACTGGGTCTTCAGAGGAGAGGAAGGCTGAGGAGGGATGGAAGGATGAATGGATCAGTCAGTCAATAAAGTGTAGAGCCGCTGTCTATGCTGTCTGACAAAATCACTATTTTAGTAGTTCATTAAAGTAAATAAGGCTTTATGACTGCTGAATACCAACTATCAATCACTTAGATCATGTATTTTCAGGTAGAGATACATCCTTGGGACGTCCCTAGCCGGTTGAAGTTGACATTTAAAATGGTTAAGGTAGGGGGTTAAGGTTAGGGGTTAAGGTAGGGATGTCCCAAGGGTCCCAGATGGCATTGACCATTGTGCATTCTTCTGTCTCTTTTAGATAGCAGGTGTAAAAGAAACACAGACAAGACAAGTAGGCATGCAGTGCATTATGGTCATTGTAGTTTAAAAAATAGCATCTAATTATGCCAATCTGTATGTGGGGTTGTTAGAGAAGAATGTGATTGTCAGTCCTAACAATCCATCTAGCACCTCATCAGGCTCTGAAAAAGTCTTCATTGATGACGTGTTCCTTCTATTCCAGGGGACAGCAGAGAAACTTCATCGATTCCACTCCTTCATCAATACAAGCAGTGAACATCTGAAATTCACCCTCACCTTTGATACGCATGAAGCAAGTTATCTGGACATTTTGATTAAGAGGGAGGGGGTGGTTTTAGCACAGACCTATACAGGAAGACGACGGACAGGAATTCCCTGTTACACGGAGACAGCTTCCACCCGACACCCCTAAAAAAACAATTGTAATACTTGAGTAAAGAAAACATTTAAAATGTAAATTTGTCATTTTAATTTAGTAAATTTAAAACAGAAACATAACTGTTTGTACTTATAGGGAACTAGATCGTGACTACAACTAAGTTACTAAGTCTTTAACCACACTGTGTTGATACACTGCTGAGTAAAAACTCATGCTTCCTACACATTTAACTTGTTGTCTGAAATAAAATATACATTTTACTGAACTGCGTCCAGTCAGCAGATGGACTAGATGCCTCTTAGGCCGCCCATTGTGACTCCGTCAAGAATTCAGCAGAGCAAGTTTGTATGAAGGTCTGGTTATTAAATGGGTACATAGTTCAATAGTAATATCCTCTAAAACGCTCTGGTGCAAACTTTACTGCCCTGTTTCCAGTTGTCCACATGGCTGGAATAACCTATTCAAGTAAGTAAATAATGTATTATTAGCTAACTAGCTACAGTGCAGGCTAACTCAAATGAGCTGCTAAATGAGCTATCTAGACAACTTCACATTCTGTATAGATAGATAGATAGCTAAGTGAATGAAACATCACCAGCTACCTAACTTCATATTAGCTAGCTATCTTGATGTATTTATCACTGTAAAAAACAAACTCCAAATACATTTGTAGGTAGCTAGCTAACAGCCATGGAGGAGGGTGAAAGGAAAGCAGCCCCAACTGTCAGTGAGAGAGGAGGCTATTCTGGATAGGTCAGGTACTTTTGTGTAGTTCCTGTCCCTAGAAGTGAGGACGGAGATAATAGTAACATAATATTCAGTGTGGTGTAATTTGACTATAATGAAGTCTGTTTCTTGTGCGGTTTTCTGTCCTCAGATAAAGCGCTCTATGAAAGCCAGTCTACATACGAAGAGGTCCCAATGAAGAGCAGTGGTTCTCAGTCCTGGGGACTCAAAGAGGGGCACATTTTTGTTTTTGCCTTCACACTGCACAGCTGAATCAAATAATCAACTCATTATCAAGCTTCAAGTGGTATTTATGTATTCATTTGTGATGCCATCCTTGATATGATCCTGTTATTGTCACATGCTACACATGTACATATGTGTGCCCATGCATCTATCGATCCAATGTTATCATGATTTGTAATCAGGGATATTATACTTTAGTAATCCACAATGACCTGGTCATGTAACAGTCTAATAATTACATTGTCTTACATATTCCTACAGAGACCCTGTAACTGGAGATTCCTTCAAAACGATTGCCTACAGTTACCGTGTTGGGCACTGCAAGGTTGGGTGACCAGGGTCATCTAGGACTGCCTCCTGGAGGAATTCAGGTGTGTGAAGGCTACCTGTGTCCTGCGTAACTTCATGAGGATGGACACGAGGACCAGGGGATCTGCAGCTCGCCGTCGTGTGCCAGAGGAGGAGTCTGCTGCTCTGCAGGATGTTTCAAGGATGGGGTCCAACAATGCAGCAAGAGAGGCAATCCGTGTGCAGGAGATCTTCACCTCCTACTTCTTCAAAGAGGGTGCTCTTCCCTGGCAACACCATAGACGTCACTATGCACAACAAAGGCTCTTTTAAGAGCCATTCACATTGCAATAAGTGTATTCTTCCATTTACTTAACTATGTCAACTGCAGTTATTCAATTCCCAGTTTCTCTCCCTTTGATTTCTACTTCTCAGGTGAGGGTGCTGTTTAGGTAAGGGTGTGATGTCTGTGCAAAAACAAAACAGGCTATTTTAAATCATCCATATTGAAAACATTTTTTACAATTAGACACCCTATGACCCACACCTACACACTCATGTATCAATCTGATTGATCGATTGTGTTGTGCAGTAAACAGGTTCAGGTGTATAACTGTGGCTCCTTCCACCTTCAAAGAACAGGCAAGAGGGCCAACCATGGAGAATAGTAAGACACTTCATTATTTCTATAACTATGCTGTATTGTTTGTCCTTGTGGGTCCGTTCATGTTTTTCAACATAAAGTACTCTGCAGCCACTTAGTGTGGTGTGGACACCAGGTGAGGCCACACACAGATTCCTGTTGAACACTGTCGCTTTAACTACCTTATTTTCTCAATAACAGTCTCTCTCCTTCACTTCATCCCTCTCTCCCCTTCTCCCTAAATCCTCTAGGTTATATCAGCTGTGTCAGTGAACCCCTCCTGCATCTGAACTGGCTACATAGAGGGCACAGCATGATCAGAGGTGAGAGGTCACTTGGTCAGGTCAACAGGAAGTATTATTTAAGAGATGCTTTACATTGAAATACAGATAGAGATGCAGTAGTCCCAGAGTTAATGATCCAAGGTCAGTTTTGCATTTCACCTCCTGATTGATGACTAACAAAGTTAAAATAAAAACACAAGGCTTAAACATGCTCTCTCTCTCCATCTGTCTCTCCTCTGCAGGTATGTTTTGATGTGAGAGGAGGCCATCCCGCAGTCCCATCATCGCCACCTCACCTGCTTTTAAGGTAACCTTTGGGCTGACGATGTTAGAATAAAAAATATAAACACAAGGCTTAAACATGCTCTCTCTCTCCATCTGTCTCTCGTCTGCAGATATGTTTTGATGTGAGAGGATGCCAACCCCCAGTCCCATCATCGCCACCTCACCTGCTTTTAAGAACCTTTGGGCCAACGAGAGACACTATTATGTAATTGTGATGAACTGAGAGAATATTTATGTAGCACTGTGATTCATTAATCATGTGCTGCCTTCCCTGCTCCTATGTGCTTACCTCTTTCCCTTTCTGTCTTTTACACCTCTCTCACCACCTCCTCTTTCTTCCTCTGTTTTTATAATGCACAACAGATGTGCATTGAAGTACAGATTAAACTTGTATTTATAACACTTGGATAATGAGCTTTTCAATAAAGCGTTTCACATTCGCTACCGGTTGAAATGAAGTGTAATGTGATGAAATACTCCACCTATCCTGTGTTTACCAGATCAATGCAGATGAAGGGCATCAGATGTTGAGATGAACCAGTGTTAGAGTATTTACATGATGCATAGGAAGTGTAGTGTTCTGTTTTTTAACATTATATTTCTGTATATATGAATTAACTAGTTAAATCCTGTTTCTAGTCTATTAGTTACAAAGTGTAACCATTGATGTCCCAGGACCAAGATTGGTAAACACTGTTGAAGTGTATAATTGTAATACATACATGCAGACACAGCGTCATTCAAAGACTGGAATTTGATACTCCTGGTATTGGATATGACTGAAAAATAATCTCAAAGACATTCATACCTAAACTGTCCCTTTATTTGCCAAGGTAGAGTACATGATCAGTGAATATATTAAATGTACAGGCTACAATGTGGGGATCTCATGCATGGTAATAACTACATGTATATACGACTTGAATCCTTGGTACAACATGATATTATATTCTACTCAATCCATAGGCTTCATTAATGTCATTCAGGCTGTTTTGAAGTTGATACAACTGGCTATGATAGCTGAGGTTCATAGGTTCTGAACTAATATGTATACCAAACGTTTGGGTCCATACACAGATCGGCTAGATAGCTAGCTACACATCCATAGGCATACAGGTATTTTAATCATCCACTGCACAATAAGCAAGAACATAGCTAGCTACGTTATTTCATCTATCTGCATGGCAAATATCAGCAAGGCAAGCTTACGAAATTGTACATTCAATTTACAGTAAATTCTTCAGCTAGCTAGATTCTATACATCCACTGTTTCACAAATTGACAGCCTGGTTTGCTGGTTGTTTCAGGTGTCCCTAAAACAACCAGAATGACAATTTCATACTCATGTCACAACACCCATAAAGCTAGTCAGCTAGCTGGCTAATGTTAGCTAGTCAGCTAGCTGGTTAATGTTAGCTAGTCAGCTAGCTGGTTAATGTTAGCTAGTCAGCTAGCTGGCTAATGTTAGCTAGTGAGCTAGCTGGCTAATGTTAGCTAGTCAGCTAGCTGGTTAATGTTAGCTAGTCAGCTAGCTGGCTAATGTTAGCTAGTCAGCTAGCTGGCTAATGTTAGTTAGTCAGCTAGTTGGTTAATGTTAGCTAGTCAGCTAGCTCGTTAATGTTAGCCAGTCAGCTAGCTGGCTAATGTTAGTCAGCTAGTTGGTTAATGTTAGCTAGTCAGCTAGTTGGTTAATCTTAGCTAGTCAGCTAGCTGGTTAATGTTAGCTAGTCAGCTAGCTGGCTAATATTAGCTAGTCAGCTAGTTGGTTAATGTTAGCTAGTCAGCTAGCTCGTTAATGTTAGCTAGTCAGCTAGCTTGTTGAATCGCGATTTTCGTAAATCAACTTCATGATAAAAAAATGCATAATCGTTTGTCTCTACATTAACTAACATTCCTGTCAACTGTACATGTTTCTGCATGATTCGTTATAATCCCTTACATTTGCTTCCATCCTAGTATTTCTGTCCGCCATCTTTGATCCAGTTCAGTTCTGTGTAGGGGTACCCCTCTCTCCTAGTATTTCTGTCCGCCATCTTTTATCCAGATCAGTTCTGTGTAGGGGTACCCCTCCCTCCTAGTATTTCTGTCCGCCATCTTTGATCCAGTTCAGTTCTGTGTAGGGTTACCCCTCTCTCCTAGTATTTCTGTCCGCCATCTTTTATCCAGATCAGTTCTGTGTAGGGGTACCCCTCTCTCCTAGTATTTCTGTCCTCCATCTTTGATCCAGTTCAGTTCTGTGTAGGGGTACCCCTCTCTCCTAGTATTTCTGTCCTCCATCTTTGATCCAGTTCAGTTCTGTGTAGGGGTACCCCTCTCTCCTAGTGTTTCTGTCAGCCATCTTTGATCCAGTTCAGTTCTGTGTAGGGGTACCCCTCTCTCCTAGTGTTTCTGTCCGCCATCTTTGATCCAGTTCAGTTCTGTGTTGGGGTACCACTCTCTCCTAGTATTTCTGTCCACCATCTTTGATCCAGTTCAGTTCTGTGTAGGGGTACCCGTCTCTCCTAGTGTTTCTGTCCGCCATCTTTGATCCAGATCAGTTCTGTGTTGGGGTACCCCTCTCTCCTAGTATTTCTGTCCGCCATCTTTGAACCAGTTCAGTTCTGTGTAGGGGTACCCCTCTCTCCTAGTATTTCTGTCCACCATCTTTGATCCAGATCAGTTCTGTGTAGGGGTATCCCTCTCTCCTAGTATTTCTGTCCGCCATCTTTGATCCAGTTCAGTTCTGTGTAGGGGTACCCCTCTCTCCTAGTATTTCTGTCCGCCATCTTTGATCCAGATCAGTTCTGTGTAGGGGTATCCCTCTCTCCTAGTATTTCTGTCCGCCATCTTTGATCCAGTTCAGTTCTGTGTAGGGGTATCCCTCTCTCCTAGTATTTCTGTCCGCCATCTTAGATCCAGTTCAGTTCTGTGTAGGGGTACCCCTCTCTCCTAGTATTGCTGAAGAAAGTCTAAAAGTCACTAGTGCAGCAGCAGCCTCCCCTGGTCCTGGTGCCGCCCAGTAAGAAGTTTAAGATGCGATGGAACGGTTGACGAAAAAAATAAATCACAGAAAATATATATTGACTGATATTGATTTATTTAGGGGGGGGGGGCTAATGAATATTTTAGGACCAGCGATGTCCCTTATTCCTACCCTTTAACTTTTTGTCTGACAAAATAAACATTTTACTCAACTGCGTTACCCACTCCAGTCAGCAGATGGCGGTCTGGGAATTTAACGCAATGCTGTTGGTGTGACGTATAATCTAGTGGACGGAACTCTTCTTTCAACAGTAGCAACAGTTAGTCAGCCACCTCGGTAGTTTGCTAGACAAAATAGCCGAACAAAGCTCTTTAGACGCGTTAGTGTATATTAGCCACTGTGTTTTAAACCCACTTCTGTCGTCTAGTTAGTTATCCGTTTTAATGTAATATTTACGGTGTTGTTGTTATTAGTCAGCTAGCGGGCTGGTTAAGTTAGCATTAGCATAGCTAGCTAGCATTCACAACCATGCGGTTACTGAGCTACTCTCCTCCTGCTAAAGAAGAGAACATCACAGTAAAACAAGAAGTAGAGGGTGAGGCCGTTACTGTGAAAGAAGAAAAAGACGCGTTCAGAGTGAAAGAAGATGAGGATGTCACAGTAAAAGGAGAGGCGGAAGAGCAAGAGGAGGATGTGAAAGAAGAAAAAGACGCGTTCAGAGTGAAAGAGGAGGAGGATGTTACAGTAAAAGAAGAGGAGGATGCAGTTTATGGAGTGAAAGAGGAAGAGGGGGAGATGGCTGTTAGATCGATAAAGGAGGAGGAAGAAGAGGAGGAAACTGGACATCTGGGCCCGGTTTCCCAAACGCATCTTAAGGCGTCCAATGGTTCTAACGGTGAACTTAGCCATAAGATGGTTTTCAGAAACCGTTCCCTGATTAACACTAGTAAGTACTGTCTTAAATACAGAGGCACAAACTCTGCAGTTGTTGAACTAATGTGTGGTGTTAAAGCGGAAATATGCAATAGCTACATCCATATTGTGACTTTTAAATTATTAATTTATAGCCATTGATTCTTGAAGAATATAACGCATGCCTCATGAGCTTAGTTCAACTGTTGTACCCCATCAGAACCCCAAATAAGCTTTTTTTTACTCCAATGTTTAGAAATGTAAACCAACACTGTATAGCCTCAACATGGTTAAAACTATAATGTTGATATCATGGATGGTCAGTCCTTGCATCCATAGGTCTGTCTATGCATTTGAAAGTAGTTACATTTCTCCAACCCCCTAATCATCTTATAACCAAAACAGTGGTGGAATGACTACTTTGTTATTGTATGAACTGCAGATTGCTGGGTTGTGTGGGTTTTTTCAACAGTAACAAAATGGCTGCCCAGAGGCTTGGTTTGGTAAACAACTGAGGGATGGGGGAAGGAGGAGTGTAACCACCAAAATGTATTCATCCATGATGTCATAATGATAGTTTAACCAGGTTTCTAGGATATATAGTATATTATAGAATTCATCCATGATGTCATAATGATAGTTTAACCAGGTTTCTAGGCTATATAGTATATTCTAGAATTCATCGATGATGTCATAATGATAGTTTAACCAGGTTTCTAGGATATATAATATATTCTAGAATTCATCCATGATGTCATAATGATAGTTTAACCAGGTTTCTAGGCTATATAGTATATTCTAGAATTCATCCGTGATGTCATAATGATAGTTTAACCAGGTTTCTAGGATATATAGTATATTCTAGAATTCATCAATGAGGTCATAATGATAGTTTAACCAGGTTTCTAGGCTATATAGTATATTCTAGAATTCATCCATGATGTCATAATGATAGTTTAACCAGGTTTCTAGGATTTATAGTATATTCTATAACTGCCAGTGTAGATTTCCTGTGGAGGCAAATTATTAGAGCTGTTGATAAGTCATTGTATAATATTCAGCCAATTGTTTTTCATGCCATTACATTAAAGGCAAGACATACCTAGATTGAATTACATTCATGAATTGGTTTGAAACCTTTGTTTTAAACCCGTCTCAAAATTGGTGCCTTGCCGGATTTGTAAAAAATGGTTTGTCATGAAACTATTTTTTAAATGTACTTAAATGTAACCTTTATTTAACTAGGCAAGTCAGTTAAGAATAAATTCTTATTTACAATGACTGCCTACCCCGGACAACGCTGGGCCAATTGTGCACCGCCCGATGGGACTCCAAATCACGGCCGGTTGTGATACAGCCTGGATTTGAACCAGGGTGTCTGTAGTGAAGCCTCAAGCGCTGAGATGCAGTGTCCGCTGCGCTACTCGGGAGCCCCAGAATCATGTCCTAGTTCTGTCCCCAACTAAAATACATCTTGGTCAACCAAGAGTCATCTGTTCTTTCTACAAATCGCCCCATGTGTTTTTATAAAATCAACTATATGTACTGAACTTGTCTGATGCTTTAAGCATGCTATTTGATTAAATAATTAAAACACACAAATGACTGGAGGGAGCCAGTCGTCAACATAACCTGACCGGAGGGAGCCGACCAGTTCTGAAAGCCTTTAGCCGTACCCTCATCCTACTCCTCTGGTGATGTAGACGTTATCCCAGGCCCTGTGTGTCCCCAGGCGCTCTCATTTGTTGACTTCTGTAACCGTAAAAGCCTTAGTTTCATGCATGTTAACATCAGAAGCCTCCTCCCTAAGTTTGTTTTACTCACTGCTTTAGCACACTCCGCCAACCTTGATGTCCTTGCCGTGTCTGAATCCTGGTTTAGGAAATTTCCATCCCCAACTACAACATGTTCCATCAAAATGAGAGGAGTTGCAATCTACTGCAGAGATGGCCTGCAAAGTTCTATCATACTTTCCAGGTCAAAAAAGTTTGAGCTTCTATTTTAGAAAATGAATCTCTCCAGAAATAAGTCTCTCACTGTTGCCGCCTGTTATAGACCCCCCTCAGCTCCCAGCTGTGCCCTGGACACCATATGTGAATTGATTTCCCCCCATCTATCTTCAGAGTTCGTTCTGTTAGGTGACCTAAACTGGGATATGCTTAACCTCTCTAGGGGGTGTGGGACGCTACCGTCCCACATGGCAAACATCCAGTGAAATTGCAGAGCGCCAAATTCAAAAACAGAAATACTCATTATAAGAATTCATAAAACATACAAGTGTTATACATCGGTTTAAAGATTAACCTCTTACATCTAGACATTCCGCTAGCGGAACACCTGCTCCAATATCCAATGATAGGCGTGGCGCGAAATACAAACTCCTCTAAAATCCGAAAACTTCCATTTTTCAAACATATGACTATTTTACACCATTTTATAGACAAGACTCTCCTTTATCTAACCACACTGTCCGATTTCAAAAAGGCTTTTCAGTGAAAGCAAAACATTAGATTATGTCAGCAGAGTACCCAGCCAGAAATAATCAGACACCCATTTTTCAAGCTAGCATATAATGTCACAAAAAACAAAACCACAGCTAAATGCAGCACTAACCTTTGATGATCTTCATCAGATGACAACCCTAGGACATTATGTTATACAATGCATGCATGTTTTGTTCAATCAAGTTCATATTTATATCAAAAACCAGCTTTTTTACATTAGCATGTGACGTTCAGAACTAGCATACTCACCAAAAACTTCCGGTGAATTTACTAAATTACTCACGATAAACGTTCACAAAAAACATAACAATTATTTTAAGAATTATAGATACAGAACTTCTTTATGCAATCGCCATGTCCGATTTTAAAATAGCTTTTCGGTGAAAGCACATTTTGCAATATTCTGAGTACATAGCCCGGCATCACAGGGCTAGCTATTTAGACACCCAGCAAGTTTAGCCTTCACCAAAATCAGATTTACTATTAGAAAAGTTTGATTACCTTTGGTGTTCTTCGTCAGGATGCGCTCCCAGGTCTTCTACTTCAATAACAAATGTTGGTTTGGTCCCAAATAATCCATCTTTATATCCAAACAGAGGCGTTTTGTTCGTGCGTTCTTGACACTATCCGAAATGGTAAATAAGGGTTACGAGCATGGCGCATAACGTGACAATTTGTTTTCTAAATATTCCATTACCGTACTTCAAAGCATGTCAACCGCTGTTTAAAATCAATATTTATGCCATTTTTCTCGTAAAAAAGCGATAACATTCCGACCGGGAAACACTGTTTACATAAAAAGAGATAGTAAGTCATAATGGCGTCCGGCCGCCCACGTCCGTGCACGCGCCTCCATTCTCAAAGTACACTGATCGACCACTTAGCACTTGAGCTCTTGTGTTTCAGCCTGGGGCTCCAAAGCCACGATTCAAATTTCTGGCGCCTTCTGAGGGCCTATGGGAGCGTTAGAAAATGTCACGTTACCGCAGAGATCCACAGGTTTTGTTAGAGATGTCAAAGAACTCCAATAAATGGTCAGAGAGGGCACTTCCTATAAAGGAATCTCTCAGGTTTTTGCCTGCCAAATGAGTTCTGTTATACTCAGACACCATTCAAACAGTTTTAGAAAATTTGGAGTGTTTTCTATCCAAAGCTAATAATTATATGCATATTCTAGTTTCTGGGCAGGAGTAATAATCAGATTAAATCGGGTACTTTTTTTATCCGGCTGTGAAAATACTGCCCCCTAGCCATAACAGGTTAACTTCTTGTTAATCAAACCACGGTGTCAGATTTCAAAAAGGCTTTACCGTGAAAGCATACCATGCGATTATCTGAGAACAGCGCCCAGCAGACAAATCATTACAAACAGTTACCAGCCAAGTAGAGGAGTTACACAAGTCAGAAATAGCGATAAAATGAATCACTTACTTTTGATGATCTTCATATCGTTGCACTCGCAAGACTCCCATTTACTCAATAAATGTTTTTTGTGTTCGGTAAAGTCTCTCTTTATATCCAAAAACCTCAGTTTTGTTCATGCGTTTTGTTCAGTAATCCACAGGCTCAAAGGCAATCACAACAGCCAGACGAAAAATCAGAAAAGTATCAGTAAAGTTCGTAGAAACATGTCAAACGATGTTGATAATCAATCCTCAGGTTGTTTTTAGCCTAAATAATAGATAACATTTCAACCGGACAATAACGTCTTCAATATAAAAGGTAAACAAGAAAGGCGCGCTCTCGGTCTCGCGCATGAAAAATCTCTGAGATACTGAATGGTCTACTCATTCAGAGTGGTCTTACACTCTCATTTTTCAGAATACAAGCCTGAACCAATTTCTAAAGACTGTTGACATCTAGTGGAAGCCATAGGAAATGCAATTTGAGACCGAAGTCAATGGAATCTGTATAGGCAGTCAATGGAAAACTACAAAAATAAAAAAATCCCACTTCCTGGATGGATTTTTCTCAGGTTTTTGCCTGTCATATCAGTTCTGTTATTTACATTTTAGTCATTTGGCAGACGCTCTTATCCAGAGCGACTTACAGTAGTGAATGCATACATTTCATTTCATGCATTTTTTTGTGCTGGCCCCCCGAGGGAATCAAACCCACAACGCTGGCGTTGCACACACCATGCTGGCGTTGCAAACACCATGCTCTACCAACTGAGCCACAGGGAAGGCCTGTTATACTCACAGACATTATTTAAACAGTTTTGGAAACTTTAGAGTGTTTTCTATCCAAATCTACCAAGTTTACTTTGGCACGCTTTTCATCCGGAGGTGAAAATAGTGCCCCCTACCCTAGTGAGGTTAACACCCCGGCTGTCCTACAATCCAAGCTAGATGCCCTCAATCTCACACAAATTATCAAGGAACCCACCAGGTACAACCCCTAAATCTGTAAACATGGGTACCCTCATAGATATTATCCTGACCAACTTGCCCTCCAAATACACCTCTGCTGTTTTCAATCAGGATCTCAGCGATTACTGCCTCATTGGCTGCATCCGTTATGGGTTTGCGGTCAAACGACCACCCCTCATCACTGTCAAACACTTCTGCGAGCAGGCCTTTCTAATCGACCTGGCCCGGGTATCCTGGAAGGATATTGACCTCATCCCGTCAGTAGGGGATGCCTGGTTGTTCTTTAATTGTAATTTCCTCACCACCTTAAATAAGCATGCCCCTTTCAAAAAATGTAGAACTAAGAACAGATATAGCCCTTGGTTCACTCCAGACCTGTCTGCCCTCGACCAGCACAAAAACATAGAATAGTCTCCGCGATATGCAACTTTTCAGAGAGTCAGGAACCAATACAGACAGTCAGTTAGGAATGCAAAGGCTAGCTTTTTCAAACAGAAATTTGCATCCTGTCGCTCTAACTCCAAAAAGTTTTGGGACACTGTAAAGTCCATGGAGAATAAGAGCACCTCATCCCAGCTGCCCACTGCACTGAGGCTAGGAAACACTGTCACCACCGATAACTCCACGATAATTGAGAATTTCAATAAGCAATTATCTACGGCTGGCCATGCTTTCCTCCTGGCTACCCCAACCCCGTTCAACAGCTCACCACCCCCCGCAGCTACTTGCCCAAACCTCTCCAGCTTCTCCTTCACCCAAATCCAGATAGCTGATGTTCTGAAAGAGTTGCAAAACCTGGACCCTCTCTTTCTAAAATTATCTGCCGCCATTGTGGCAACCCCTATTACTAGTTTGTTCAACCTCTCTTTCGTATCGTCCGAGATTCCTAAAGATTGGAACACTTCCGCGGTCATCCCCCTCTTCAAAGGAGGTGACACTCTAGACCCAAACTGTTACAGACCTATATCCATCCTGCCCTGCCTTTCTAAGTTAACAGATCACTGACCATTTTGAATCCCACCGTACCTTCACCGCTGTGCAATCCAGTTTCCGAGCTGGTCACGGGTGCACCTCAGCCACGCTCAAGGTACTAAACGATATCATAACCGCCATCGATAAAAGACAGTACAGCTGTCTTCATCAACCTGGTTAAGGCTTTCGACTTTGTCAATCACCGTATTCTTATCGGCAGACTCAACAGCCTTGGTTTCTCAAATGACTGACTCGCCTGGTTCACCAACTACTTCTCAGACAGAGTTCAGTGTGTCAAATCGGAGGGCCTGTTGTCCGGACCTCTGGCAGTCTCTATGGAGGTACCACAGGGTTCAATTCTCGTACCGACTCTTTTCTCTGTTCAACGATGTTGCTCTTGCTGCGGGTGATTCCTTGATCCACCTCTACGCAGACGACACCATTCTGAATACATCTGGCCTTTCTTTGGACACTGTTAACAATCCTCCAAACGAGCTTCAATGCCATACAACACTCCACCCGTGGCCTCCAACTGCTCTTAAACGCTAGTAAAACTAAATGTATGCTCTTTAACCGAACACTACCCGCCCGTCCAGCATCGCTACTCTGGACGTTTCTGACTTAGAATATGTGGACAACTATAAATACCTAGGTGTCTGGTTAGACTGCAAACTCTCCTTCCAGACTAATATTAAGCATTTCCAATCCAAAATTAAATCTAGAATCGGCTTCCTATTTCGCAACAAAGCCTCCTTCACTCACGCTGCCAAACATACCCTTGTAAAACTGACTATCCTACCGATCCTTGACTTCGGCGATTTCATTTTCAAAATGGCCTCCAACACTCCACTCAGCAAACTGGATGCAGTCTATCACAGTGCCACCTGTTTTGTCACCAAAGCCGCATATACCACCCACCACTGTGACCTGTATGCTCTCGTCGGCTGGCCCTCGCTACATATTCATTGCCAAACCCACTGGCTCCAGGTCATCTATAAGTCTTTGCTAGGCCGCCTTAACTCAGCTCACTGGTGACCATAGCAACACCCACCCATAGCACGCGCTCCAGGATGTATATCTCACTGGTCATCCCCAAAGCCAACAGCTACTTTGGCCACCTTTCCTTCCAGTTCTCTGCTGCCAATCACTGGAACGAATTGCAAAATCGCTGAAGTTGGAGACTTATATCTCCCTCACTAACTTTAAGCATCAGCTATCTGAGCAGCTTACCGATCGCTGCAGCTGTACACAGCCCATCTGTAAATAGCCCATCCAACTGCCTACCTCATCCCCATGTTTTTATATGCTTTTCTTGCTCACACCAGTATTTCTAACTATGTGTTGTTGTATGTGTCGCACTGCTTTGCTTTATCTTGGCCAGGTCGCAGTTGTAAATGAGAACTTGTTCTCAACTGGCCGCCTGGTTAAATAAAGGTGAATAATAGTCACATGTTCAACTATCATTTGCTGATCCAGGAAATCATTTTCTGAATGCCAGTCAAATGACAAACATCACGACATATGTGAGGTTTGGGTACTACAGTAGGTCTATGTTATTGTTAGGTGAAGTTATGGGCCAATTTGGCAAACACTTAGTGTACAAACCCTCATTGTCAGGCTGATGGAAAAGCCAAAGAGCATTTTACTGTTTGAGGTGTTTTTTAAGTATAAAGCGGTTGATTTGCGATGATGACACAACCATTATATTAAACAGAACATTCAAACGAGCCTTATAATTATAATCCAAAGTAGTGTGAAATGAACTCATAAGCAACCTGGAAATGGAAGTTACTCCCCTGAGTTTCCCCCCATTCACATTCAGAATACATTGTGAAAAACTAAAATCTTTGCTCACCATTTTTGCTCCAGGCAGATATAGTACATCCATAACTTTCGGTTTCCTCATTAGCAGGGAGGAGTTTCTGCAATCAAATTGCCCTCGTGCCGCAATTTTAGCAAACACAGAAAGGGGCCTATATTGGAGACCAGAAGTCGTCTGGCACACTGCTTAGAGTTTCAACAACATGAATAACTTATTTCTAGCCTACAATCATCGATGTTACTACTAATGTGAAAAGAAGTCATTTTAAGACAATTGTCAAATAATTTTAACATTCATTACAGACGTCAATTGTTGTCCAACATCATGGCTACGCTGTTGGCATCACCTTTTACAGTGGATTACCGCTGTTGTGGGCCTTTAATCATCTGTCTGACTTTGTTGTTCACACAGGAGAGATACTTACCTATCGTGGATCCTCTAGGGAGCCTCAACAACCTCGTGATGCTGAAGAGGCAGAGGAGAGTCTCTCCAGATCAGAACACCTCAATAAACACCTGCAGAGATCCACAGTGAAGAAATCTCACTGCTGCTCTGACTGTGGGAAGAGATTCACCTCCCCAGCAGGCATTAAAATTCATCAGAGAACGCACACAGGAGAGAAACCTTATATCTGTGGTCAATGTGGGAAGAGTTTTAGTCAATCTAGCTATCTGACAATGCACCAGAGAACGCACACAGGAGAGAAACCTTATAGCTGTGGTCAATGTGGGAGGAGTTTTACTCAGTCAGGCAGCCTGATATCACACCAGAGAACACACACAGGAGAGAAATCTTATAGCTGTGATCAATGTGGGAAGAGTTTTACTACATCTAGCTCTCTGACTCTACACCAGAGAATACACACAGGAGAGAAACCTTATAGCTGTGGTCAATGTGGGAAGAGTTTTGCTGCATCTGGCTCTCTGACTCTACACCAAAGAATACACACAGGAGAGAAACCTTATAGCTGTGGTCAATGTGGGAAGAGTTTTACTATGTCAAGCAACCTGATATCACACCAGAGAATACACACAGGAGAGAAACCTTATAGCTGTGGTCAATGTGGGAAGAGTTTTGCTGCATCTGGCTCTCTGACTCTACACCAAAGAATACACACAGGAGAGAAACCTTATAGCTGTGGTCAATGTGGGAAGAGTTTTACCACGTCAAGCACCCTGATATCACACCAGAGAATACACACAGGAGAGAAATCTTATAGCTGTGCTCAATGTGGGAACAGTTTTACTCAGCTAAGCAACCTGATATCACACCAGAGAACACACACAGGAGAGAAACCTTATAGCCTTATAGCTGTGAACATTCTCCGATAAGACATCTGATCAAACACCAGAAAATACATGAAGGGGTTGTTACATGATATCAATGATATGTCACAATGTAGAATGTTTTAACATTGTAGTAGGAATATTTTAATAGTGTCACAATGTAGAAGCCTAAACGTTTGCCCCCTGTTCTATTGATTTCAGCATGATATGGATATCAGCCTCATGGAAAAATACAAGCTCTGAATTGAAAGAGTACTATTTATGAGATTTAACAAAAAAGAGTTGTGTTACACGTTGGTGACGCACTTGAATCAAAATGCATCACTTCAAAATGTAGCGAGCTGTTTTCTACAAATTGTCCTCTAACCAATGATGTACACATTATTCCCAGATTCCGTGTGGTTTTTGAGCTGTTAGTTTTAACAGGACGTGCAACCTCATCTCCCTCCTCTCGCACAAATTATTTTAGCATGATATCGAAGAGTTATGACATAAGTGTTGCGTTCCTTTGTTTAGCGACCCCTAAATTTAAATGCATCACTCCGAAATGTAGCTGACTGACTTCCGTAGGTTGTCCTCTAACCAGTGAGGTAAAATATATCTCCATTTCCATGTGTTTTTTGTTTTGTTGTGTTAGTTTGAAGAGCAGATTCAACCTGGTTTCCCCCCAAATCGATATAAGATTTGTGTTTTGCGTTTAGCCAGTGCGTTGCCATGGATCTTTATTTATTTTGACTGCATGTTTTTCTGTATTGGAGATGAATTTTGTTTGTTCTCGTTCCAAGGGGACGAGAGTTCTAGAAGCTAGTGAGTTTTAGGAAGACTTGAGTTCTAGAAGCTAGTGAGTTTTAGGATTCTATAGAAAGAAAAAGGAGAAAAATAATACTATTGTATAATATCATTATTTAGAAATACGTGTTTTTTTCTTGTTTTTAATTGTTGATAGCCAGTGATTATATTGTAGAAGGTGAAGCATTGTAGTTGATTAAAATGTGAAATGGAAGTTGTTTTCTGTTGGTGGTGAGCAAACTTGTCCAACAAAAATATAGGATATGTTTGTCTTAAGGGGGAAGGTGTTAGAGGCTTTGGTTTTTCCATTTATGTTTTGAGGTTGGACTTTAGGTCTCGCCCGTTAGCATGTCTAGCTCGTTAGCACGTAGGACGCACTGATTGGTGTCACCTCGTTAGTCAGTATGTGTTACACCTGTGCTGGCTTGTCCATCTCGTTAGTGGGAAGGTGTTTCACCTGAGCTGGTCCAGGTTCTATTTAAGAGTGTCTGGCCCAGTGCTCCAGTTGTCTTCATACATGTGGAGAGTCAACACCTTTAGTTGCTCCACCTTTTTGGTTTGCTTCCTGTCTTTGAGTTTGGTGTGGGTTTTTCTTTTGTTTTCCTCTTCTTGGGCAGATTTAGTGGGTGTCATGGTGGGTGTCTTTTAGGTCCCAGTTGTTGTTACTCGTCAACTTTCAGTGGACACTGAGAGCAAAATTGCAAGATTATGTTATTACACTTTTATTGCATCAAATGGTTGTTTTATGCAACAGAATAGAGGGTTCTTAGAACTATTGTGTCTGTGTGTTCTACTGATGATGGGCCTCTGGGAGAAAACACTGACAGGAGATTTACAATGTCTTTTGGGTGATAAAACCTAAAGAGACCACATTCCAGAGCACGAGTTAATGTTTCTGTTCTATATGGTACCAGGGAGAGATGACCCCAGGGCCAGACCCTGGTCTCTACACAGAGTACTGTTTTTACAGCAGATACTGTCTGCTGAGAATTATAAGTATCTTTCATACAAATCTTAACCTTGTGACCCGTTCTATACATCTGTTGTTCGTCATGTAGGTTGAAAGGGGTATAAAAGACCTTTGTACTTTTGTCTCGTGGCTCTCAACGAATCATCTGGGGGTGATTCGTCGACCAGCCATCATTATCATAGAGCACTCAATTGATTCACTCTATATTTGTGCGTCGTCTTGACCTGCTCCATTATTAAGTGATTAAAGATTTAGTTTAAGAATAACTCTGACTTGTGTGATAAGTTTGTCTCATTTGATATTAAAGAAATTAACCACCACATTTGGCGATGGGGTTGTGAATCTTCTCTTGGTGACTGACGACCTGGGTAAACGGTGCACGATGGATTCCTCTAAATTGGGATCTCAGGGAAACCACACAGAAATGTGGAAATATTCCTGCAGGTTAAAATATTGTTGAAAAACAACTAATTGATTAGGTCTGTTTGGGAATAGCATTGTGTGACTGTGATATGAGAGTTGTGTGACTGAGTCTTAATCTGACGTTTGGATAGTAACGTATAGAAATATGCTTAATCAGATGATTGACATTTGGATAATAAGCTTTGATATAACGTTATCTTGGGGTTCCGTTCCTTCACTGCCCATCATAGAAGATCACGGGGTGGTATTGAGAGCGGGATGATATTTTAGAAAGCAGCAAAAGGTCTATAGTTCCTGGGAGGCTTGATTTTGCCGTGGTCTCTGGGAGGTTAGAGAACCATTGAGGATCCCATGGTCATTGTCCGGGAAACAAACGTTTATTTTTTGTTCTGCTGGGAGTATGTTTGGAGAGATGCTTCGTAGCTGTGGAGAGTCCTTGAAAAAGCAAATGGAATGGTTGTCGTGACTACCTGAGAATTTCTTACGTTTTATATGGATTCTGTGAATATATGAAAATATGATGAATTGTATGTGTGTATAATCGATTACCAGAGATTTGATAAAGTAATACTGGGAATATAATTAGATACCATTTAAACAACCCAAATGTAGATGAACGTAGGTTTTGAGTTGGTATCTTTAATGCATAATTTGATAAAGATGAAGTTTTAAGCATTATTAAACAGTCTACAAAGTCTGGCCAATTGTCTCAGAAGCTGATGCGAGTCTTACCCTAACGATGTAACTAAAAAACGCTTATTGGATTTTCTTCGTCCGGGTACTACATTTGAAATAACTTTGTAAATGTCTCTCGGACAAGGTGACTTTTATCAATATACACTCTAAAAAGTAAAGGTTCCTGGAGTATCCTTTAGGGGTTCTTCAATATGTAACTGTAGGGGAACCCCTAAAAGTTATTTGAAGAACCTTTTTTGGGAACCCCTATAAGTTCTTTGGAGAACCCCTTATCATGCTTCCTCAAATAACCTTTTGGGGTTCATTTTTTAAACTCCCTGTCCACCCTCCCTCCATTATAAAAACATATTTTTATAATAATAACAATATTGATTTAAATAATTAATTGTTTATTTAGTGAGAGCATCTGGTCAGCGAGGTGGTGGCACTGGAATCCTCATCTCTCCCAAGTGGACATTCTCTCTTTCTCCCCTGACCCATCTGTCTATCTCCTCCTTTGAATTCCATGCTGTCACAGTCACTAGCCCATTCAAGCTTAACATCCTTACCATTTATCGCCCTCCAGGTTCCCTTGGAGAGTTCATCAATGAGCTTGACGCCTTGATAAGTTCCTTTCCTGAGGATGGCTCACCCCTCACAGTTCTGGGTGACTTTAACCTCCCTACGTCTACCTTTGACTCATTTCTCTCTGCCTCCTCCTCTCCACTCCTCTCCTCTTTTGACCTCACCCTCTCACCGTCCCCCCCTACTCACAAGGCAGGCAATACGCTTGACCTCATCTTTACTAGATGCTGTTCTTCTACTAATCTCACTGCAACTCCCCTCCAAGTCTCCGATCACTACCTTGTATCCTTTTCCCTCTCGCTCTCCTCCAGCACTACTCACTCTGCCCCTACTCAGATGGTATTGCGCCGTCGCAACCTTCGCTCTCTCTCCTGCTACTCTCTCCTCTTCCATCCTATCATCTCTTCCCTCTGCTCAATCCTTCTCCAACCAATCTCCTGATTCTTCCTCCTCAACCCTCCTCTCCTCCCTTTCTGCATCCTTTGACTCTCTATGTCCCCTATCCTCCCGGCCGGCTCGGTCCTCCCCTCCTGCTCCGTGGCTTGACGACTCATTGCGAGCTCACAGAACAGGGCTCCGGGAAAACTAGCCTCCCTGCGGACCTGGCATATATTCACAGAAAACCATCGTCTTCGTTATTCATTATTAGTATGTTATATTATTATAATAAATTATTTTGAGACATATTCAGAGCCAAACATCAACCCAACTTAACCTTTTTAACTGTTGTCGCATCCAAACTTGTCACCATCGTTTTCAGTTGTAATTGCGAAGTTCCCGGAAGAAGTCCAGCAACAACGGAGGTTCCTCGATGAACCCACCTTCTAACAAGTTCTTTGAAGAACCTTTTGGGGCTGTTTTTCATTGACCAAGAACCCTACGGTTCTTAGGGTATCTGAGAACAACTCCAGTTGAACCCTTCATTTTTAGAGTGTAGTCGGCTCTATTTACTCTCAGATTCAAACATGATGATTAGCATCAACGATCAAGTCAGCTGCTGCTGCTCCAATACAGTATGAGGTGAGACGGTGAACTGATGTTGAACTGGGCAGTCAGCTGCTGCTGCTCCAATACAGTGTGAGGTGAGACGGTGAACTGATGTTGAACCGGGCAGTCAGCTGCTGCTGCTCCAATACAGTATGAGGTGAGACGGTGAACTGATGTTGAACCGGGCAGTCAGCTGCTGCTGCTCCAATACAGTATGAGGTGAGACGGTGAACTGATGTTGAACCGGGCAGTCAGCTGCTGCTGCTCCAATACAGTATGAGGTGAGACGGTGAACTGATGTTCTACTGGGCAGTCAGCTGCTGCTGCTCCAATACAGTATGAGGTGAGACGGTGAACTGACGTTGAACTGGGCAGTCAGTCATTCATTCTGTACTATGAGTCTGGTCTAACATTGTTACTGCACATTGTGGTGGAAATTCTAACCAATCAGGAGAGACTTTGTCATTTCTTCAAACAATCAACCTTTATTTGATAAGAATTGCAATAATGTAGCTGGTCAGCCCTACACTTTGAGGTGGAAGGCCGAGAGCTCGATGACACAAGGAGTTCAGAAGCCTTATATAGTCAAACTATCTTGTTCATATAGAAAACACATGATCTTGGTAGGTGTACGTGTGTGGAGAACGAGACACAGACTAACTGTGAATTGTTCGTCTCGTTCTGTAGCAACAGCTAGTTATTCTAGTTTTCTAGTGAGGTGTCAAAACAACAGGAAATCACTCTAGACACAGTTCCTCTGAAGTAGATCAACAGTTCCCTGAATTGGGCCAAGCTCCTTTGGCCTGTCTGCCCAGAGGGTGTGTGGTTGCAGACCCACACAAACATACACAAACTTCTCGACCTTAAAGAGATCCTTCAACACATTAGAAGTCATATCAACTTAAAGAGGTTAACATAGATTTTCCCTCACAAGAGATAAATCAGATCCAGACTGAACTGTGTGATGTAGTAGGGAGTTGTAGTTTCTCTAGAGATAAATCAGATACAGACTGAACTGTGTGATGGAGTAGGGAGTTGTAGTTTCTCTAGAGATAAATCAGACCCAGACTGAACTGTGTGATGTAGTAGGGAGTTGTAGTTTCTCTAGAGATAAATCAGATCCAGACTGAACTGTGTGATGTAGTAGGGAGTTGTAGTTTCTCTAGAGATAAATCAGATCCAGACTGAACTGTGTGATGTAGTAAGGAGTTGTAGTTTCCAACAGGACAATATTCTACATAGTTTAGCGCATAAAACAGAATTAACTACAATGACCATAATCCATTGCGTGCCTACTTGTCTTGTCTGTGTTTCTTTTACACCTGCTATGTAAAAGAGACAGAAGAATGCACAATGGTCAATGCTATCCAGGATCCTTGGGACATCCCTACCCTAAACCCTAACCTTAACCCCTACCTTAACCATTTTAAATGTCAACTTCAAAGGGCTAGGGATGTCCCAAGGATGTATCTCTACCTGGAAATACATGATCTAAGTGATTGATAGTTGGTATTCAGCAGTCATAAAGCCTTATTTACTTTAATGAACTACTAAAATAGTGATTAATTTGCAGCTTGGAGTGATCGGATGACAGAAGTCACATTCAGCTGCCAGGTGTAACTGAGGCCATAGATGCTCCATATCCATTACTTTGAGTGTTTTATATAATATGACTAAATGTGTTTCTTTCTGTGTTGCAGGGGCAGTCAGAAATGGAACGGCAAGGCCACAGAACATGACATAAGCAGAGCTGTGACAGACTGTTTCACTGTCCAGACAGCATCTGACAGGACTGAGACAGACTGTTTCACTGTCCAGACAGCATCAGACAGGACTGAGACAGACTGTTTCACTGACCGGACAGCATCAGACAGGACTGAGACAGACTGTTTCACTGACCGGACAGCATCAGACAGGACTGAGACAGACTGTTTCACTGTACAGACAGCATCAGACAGGACTGAGACAGACTGTTTCACTGACCGGACAGCATCAGACAGGACTGAGACAGACTGTTTCACTTATCAGACAGGACTGAGACAGACTGTTTCACTGACCAGACAGCATCAGACAGGACTGAGACTACCCCAAAGACAACGTGTGTTGAGTAAGAACTTCCTGTGACAACCGGAAGTTGTTAAAAACACCCAAGAGCTATTGCCATATGGCCACCTGCAGATAGTGAAAATCACGCAACTCAACCATGTGTCATTCAGTCAATTATTAAGGTAGAGACTTCTTATTCAGGATTCTGTTTATGTCTACCCCAAAAACAACGTGTGTTGAGTAAAAACTTCCTGTGACAACCGGAAGTGGTTAAAAACAGCCTAGAGCTATTGTCATATTTCAACATGATGGAGAGTAAAGTCAGTCAGGAGTCCCTGACCTTATCTTCTCTCAAGAAGATGTCTGGTAGGCCCATTTAAATACCTTTTTTGGACATTTCAAGATAGCAGATGTTTGAGTTGGGTCTATTAACACAGCTGTGAGTTGTTAATTTTTTCATTTTTGACAAAATGAGCAGTCCTGGAAGTGACAGATTTTGACTCATATTGAGTGATAAGACTGAGCTATTTAAAAACACTTTTTCAACATTTCAAGATAGCAGTTAGTTCAGTTTGATCTTATTAAAGACAGCTGTATATTATTTTTTTTGACCCAAAAATATTCTATGTTCACGCCCACTTTTTTGCACTATGTTTGAAGGCTGTCAACTTCTTCTCAGGAGGAGAATCACTTAGCCTTTCAACTAATTTTCAAATGATAGGATGCCTATTTAAAAACACTTTTTCAACATTTCAAGATAGCAGTTAGTTCAGTTTGATCTTATTAAAGACAGCTGTGTCATTTTTTTATTCATTTTGACATATTTTTTGGGACCACTTTTTTTGCACTGTTTGAAGGCTGTCAGCTTCTTCTCAGGAGGAGAATCACTTAGCCTTTCAACTCATTTTCAAATGATAGGATGCCTATTTAAAAACACTTTCTCTACATTTCAAGATAGCAGTTAGTTAATTTTGAGCATATCAAAGACAGCTGCAACCTTATTTTATTAATTTTCACAATGTTTTTTTTTTTACCCAAAATTATTCTAAGTCCACAGTCTCTGTCATTGAACTATGTTGATCCGTGTGCCTGGTGATTGAACAGGTTACCAGGTGTGTTTTTGAATATAGTTCTTAATGGCTTCAGTGGTGTGCTGGGGTCCATTGCTTGCTAAGGGGGAACCTCCCACCCGGGTTCAGCCAACAGGGGGCGCACCCAACCCCTCTAGTTAAACTGAATGTCTCTCTCTCTCTCTCTCTGGCTATGAAAAAAGCCCCACCTCCTCTCGCTCAGCCATTCTAACAGTGGAAGCCAGGATCTGTGAGAAACTATGATAATAAACTGTGAACAATAATGAAGCCATGTTTGTCTGTGTGAGTGAGGATTTATTATTGAATTGTGTAATAACTTTAAATCTGTGATAACTTTATGTAATACATCCTCTGTTTCCTACCTGAATAAACATTTTAAGATAGCAGTTGGTTCAGTCTGATCATCTCATGTACTGTTGGAACTTTATTTTAATCCTTTTTCACAATTTAATTTTTTTTTTTTTTTATGACAAATTCCAGAGCCTCTGTATACATTTTTACACATTTTTTCCCACTCTCCACTTTGTACAATGACAGAGAAAGTGGGACTCTGTCGTTTTTTCTGACAAGTTCTCTCATTGATCTCAGGTTCAGCCACCAAGGGGGTCACCCACCCTCCATGAAAACTTTCATAGGCTCTCTTTCACTCAGTAATCATGTAACAAGTGGACAGGCTCCCAGAGGCAGGGCAATCAAAGGCTCCAAGTCACTGAAGTGCCCATCAGCCCAGCCATTGTTATTATTCCTACCAGCCGTTCTACAGTCCCTGAAGCGGGTTGATTAGTAGGTTGGAAGCCCGTTACAACAGACACTTTACAATGACGCAACAATCAGCGTTTGAGCTGGACACACTCATTTAGAACGCTGTTTTAGAACACTCTTTTAGAACGCTCATTTAGAACACTCATTTAGTGTAAAACATGACATATTATTTCCTAACCGAAAATAATTACAAGGATCATATTTCACAATCATTCCCACTGCTGATATTCACAGAGAATAATTACAAGGATCATATTTCACAATCATTCCCACTGCTGATATACACAGAGAATAATTACAAGGTTCATATTTCACAATCATTCCCACTGCTGATATTCACAGAGAAGAATTACAAGGATCATATTTCTCAGCTGCATTGACCTGCAGACATCAGACACCACCTCTCCCTTATGCACATGTGACTGATATATAACCAATCACAAAAATCACTGAGCCAGCTTTGATGGCCCAATAAAAAAAACAGCAAGTTTCTGCCAGCCAATGGGATCATTCCAGTGCAGAACATGTGTAAAGGGTGTAGAGGGATAATTCCAGTACAGTACATGTGTAGAGGATACTGGAAATCAACCAATCCTCCATTGCTAATGCAATACAAAGGTCAAATGCTTTATTATCTAAAATTGTAAAGTTCTGGGCGACAGAGAGAAATAAGGTGTGATGTAGTTAATGGAGATGGAGGTGTGTTCTAGTGGGTCTGGGCAGGTGTGATGTAGTTAATGGAGATGGAGGTGTGTTCTAGTGGGTCTGGAAAGGTGTTGTGTAGTTAATGGAGATGGAGGTGTATTCTACTGGGCCTGGGCAGGTGTGATGTAGTTAATGGAGATGGAGGTGTGTTCTAGTGGGTCTGGACAGGTGTGATGTAGTTAATGGAGATGGGGGTGTGTTCTAGTGGGTCTGGACAGGGGTGATGTAGTTAATGGAGATGGAGGTGTGTTCTAGTGGACAGGTGTGATGTAGTTAATGGAGATGGAGATGTGTTCTAGTGGACAGGTGTGATGTAGTTAATGGAGATGGAGGTGTGTTCTCGTGGGTCTGGACAGGTGTGATGTAGTTAATGGAGATGGAGGTGTGTTCTAGTGGGTCTGGGCAGGTGTGATGTAGTTAATGGAGATGGAAGTGTGTTCTAGTGGACAGGTGTGATGTAGTTAATGGAGATGGAGGTGTGTTCTAGTGGGTCTGGGCAGGTGTGATGTAGTTAATGGAGATGGAGGTGTGTTCTAGCGGCATAGGCAAGATGCAGTAGATGGTATAGAGTACAGTATATACATATGAGATGAGTAATGTAGGGTATGAAAACATATAAAGAGGCATTGTTTGAAGTGTCTAGTGCTACATTACATCAAGATGGCAAGATGCAGTAGATGGTATAGAGTACAGTATATACATATGAGATGAGTAATGTAGGGTAAGTAAACATTATATAATATAAAGTGGCTAGTGATAAATAGATTACATCAATTTTTCCATTATTAAAGTGGCTGGAGTTGAGTCAGTATGTTGGCAGCAGCCACTCAATGTTAGTGATGGCTGTTTAACAGTCTGATGTCCTTGAGATAGAAGCTGTTTTTCAGTCTCTCGGTCCCAGCTTTGATGCACCTGTACTGACATCGCCTTCTGGATGATAGCGGGGTGAAAAGGCAGTGGCTCGGGTGGTTGTTGTCCTTGATGATCTTTTCGGCCTTCCTGTGACATCGGGTGGTGTAGGTGTCCTGGAGGGCAGGTAGTTTGCACCCGGTGATGCGTTGTGCAGACCTCACTACCCTCTGGAGAGCCTTCCGGTTATGGGCGGAGCAGCTGCCGTACCAGGCGGTGATAGAGCCCGACAGGATGCTCTCGATTGTGCATCTGTAAAAGTTTGTGAGTGTTTTTGGTAACAAGCCAAATTTCTTCAGCCTCCTAAGGTTGAAGAGGCGCTGCTGCACCTTCTTCACCACGCTGTCTGTGTGGGTGGACCATTTCAGTTTGAGCTGATCTGGGGATCTGGGGAAGGGTACCAAAAAATGTCTTCGGCATTGAAGGTCCCCAAGAACACAGAGGCCTCCATCATTCTTAAATGGAAGAAGTTTGGAACCACCAAGACTCTTCCTAGAGCTGGCCACCCGGCCACACTGAGTAATAGGGGGAGAAGGACCTTGGTCAGGGAGGTGAACAAGAACCCGATGTTCACTCTGACAGAGCTCCAGAGTTCCTCTGTGGAGATGGGAGAACCTTCCAGAAGGACATTTTCGAATCCAAGAGTAAAGCGAGACAAATATATTGATACAAGTATTTGTATTTATTATGGATTCCCATTAGTTCCTGCCAAGGCAACAGCTACTCTTCCTGGGGTTTATTATGGATCCCCATTAGTTCCTGCTGAGTAAGGTAGCGTGCCAGCCGACTTGAACCGCCCCTTTCAAGCAAAAGGTATAAATTATGGGTTATGAATTAACAGGTATAAATGATGGGTTATGAATTAACACATCCCCTGCGAGCCCAGGCATTTCAATACATTCAAGACTTCTTACGGTCCATGTGCAATGTATATGGTTCTCTCTCTCTCTCCATCTCTTCTTTAACAAGCAGCCATGTTGTTGTCATTCCGCTAGTGACCTGTTTTCAGCATTTTAAGTCTCCAGTCAATAACCGGTGCACTGGAATTATCCCTCTACACCCTTTACACATGTACTGCACTGGAATTATCCCTCTACACATGTACTGCACTAGAATTATCCCTCTACACATGTACTGCACTGGAATTATCCCTCTACACATGTACTGCACTAGAATTATCCCTCTACACATGTACTGCACTGGAATTATCCCTCAACACCCTTTACACATGTACTGCACTGGAATTATCCCTTTACATATGTACTGCACTGGAATTATCCCTTTACACATGTACTGCACTGGAATTATCCCTCTACACATGTACTGCACTGGAATTATCCCTCTACACATGTACTGCACTGGAATTATCCCTCTACACATGTACTGTACTGGAATTATCCCTCTACACATGTACTGTACTGGAATTATCTCTTTACACATGTACTGTACTGGAATTATCACATTGGCTGGCAGAAACTTACAGTTTTTTTATTGGGCCATCAAAGCTGTCTCAGTGAGAGACTAGTTGATTATGGACTAACAGTCTAACAGCTTGAAGGTCACAATTCACGTTATTCTGGTTAAACAGAGAGAGACCAGTTGATTAAGGAGTGGGGATTTTTTGACAATTAGGAAATAATGTCATGTTTTACTCGTACCTCAGCCAGCATTGTGAATGGTTAGGAAATAATATGTCATGTTTTACTCTTACCTCAGCCAGCATTGTGAATGGTTAGGAAATAATATGTCATGTTAGAACTGTACCTCAAAATCTAACATCTACCTGGCCCACCACTCTACCCTGGACTTGAACAGCCTTTATGACCAGGTCCACCTCTGCAAGGTAGCAATCCCAACGTTTGGAGGACCCTGAAGGACGTCACTCTCATCTGTAGCCCCAGCACCTCACACAGGACAAACAGAGCAACAGACACCCTGCCCAGACACGCAGACACTCTCCCAGACCTGCAAGACCCCCTCCCGAAGGACCTGCACCGAGAGAACCCACACCAAGAGGACCTACACCCAGACCCCCGCTTCTACAGACACACCCCAACCAGCTGAGACCACCCCAAATAAACCTTGGCCACACCCTATATAGGCCCCCCAGATAAGACCTATGCCCCTTCTGCCCTCCCCCCCGCCCCTGCAGCAAGGACCTCAACATGACAGCCGCACATAGGCCCAGGCAGTGAGCAGAGCAACAGGCCCAACCCCTACTAATGCACCCCCCCCAAAACTACTCTACTAAATTAGTCAAACCACAAACATTTTATATCTGGCTGGAAATTAATATGGAAATGATCTCAATAGAGAAAACGTCATGTTAGTAGAAGATATACTGAATTTATACTGTTTTTCATACTAAGATGGACCAAGATACATGTTGCTTTTGCACATTATGTTCATTGGTTTTGCAAGAGTCTGTTGATTGGTTGGTCATTGGGTTCATTTGTTTTACAATATGTTCAAATCAAATCAAGCTTTATTCATACAGCACATTTCAGACATGGATGCAACGCAATGGCTTCACAGGAAAAAACAAATAAAAAACAAATAAAAATAAACAGAAATATTTACTACTCAGCAAACATAAGAGGATACAAAACAGAATAATAACTGAAAGACTAATGAGCATTCTAAGGAAAATTCATTGATTAAAATTTTAACAATTGGATGCAATATTCAACCATAACAAGATGGACAAGCCAGCACAGGTGTAACACATACTGACTAACGAGGTGACACCAATCAGTGCGTCCTAAGTGCTAACGAGCTAGACGTGCTAGACGTGCTAACGAGCTAGACGTGCTAACGGGCTAGACGTGCTAACGAGCTAGACGTGCTAACGGGCTAGACGTGCTAACGAGCTAGACGTGCTAACGGGCTAGACGGGCTAGACGTGCTAACGAGCTAGACGTGCTAACGGGCTAGACGTGCTAACGAGCTAGACGTGCTAACGGGCTAGACGTGCTAACGGGCTAGACGTGCTAACGGGCTAGACGTGCTAACGGGCTAGACGTGCTAACGGGCTAGACGTGCTAACGGGCTAGACGTGCTGTGGTGGGAATTCTACCCTTAATCAATAATGAGGAGAGGCTAAATTAATAATCAAGGTTTTACTTTTATTAAAAGGCTTGTTATAACAAGGAGGCTTCTGGGTTATATACTATCTCAGGATAGGTGCAACTTCAGAGACGACATACAATGGTTCCAAACACCAACACATCCTGTGCCAGACCTTGGGCTCCAAATACAATCTCCCCCTAGGAGGAGGTGACTGACGCACAGACACTGTGGAGACAAGTGATTGGTTCCCCATTACTCAGGCCATCCCTTCACATGGTTTGTAATAAACACACAGTTCACATGGAAACAATGTTTCCTTCTGATCTCCTTTGCCTCCCTGCTGATATTCTGCCTAGCAACAGGGACATGTGATAGATGCTGATATTCTGCCTAGCAACAGGGACATGTGATAGATGCTGATATTCTGCATAGCAACAGGGACATGTGATCGATAAGCCTGACTTCTCCCCTCTCTGGACCCAAGGTGACTGAAGCCCATTTGAGGGAGGAAGTGCAGCTGCCAACACCAGATTTAGAAAGGAGACATTCTAATAGCAAGAGGTCAATAGTTCATATCAGCATATTCTGCAGATAAGACATCTTAATTATCCATGTTACTTAGCTAATTCTGATTTCTCCACCACAATCTTACCCCAGAAACAGGCTCCTGAACAATAGCTGTGTTACTGGTGTGCAGGATATAACCTTTACTCTGTGGAGGATCAAGAGGAACCAGTCAGTTTCTGTCATATTCTTGGCTGACAGTCCGAACATCATGGGTTCATTCTACACCCAGAACAGTTAGAACATCATGGGTTCATTCTACACACCCAGAACAGTTAGAACATCATGGGTTCATTCTACACACCCAGAACAGTTAGAACATCGTGGGTTCATTCTACACACACAGAACAGTTAGAACATCATGGGTTCATTCTACACATCCAGAACAGTTAGAACATTGTGGGTTCATTCTACACACCCAGAACAGTTAGAACATCATGGGTTCATTCTACACACCCAGAACAGTTAGAACATCATGGGTTCATTCTACACACCCAGAACAGTTAGAACATCGTGGGTTCATTCTACACACACAGAACAGTTAGAACATCGTGGGTTCATTCTACACACACAGAACAGTTAGAACATCATGGGTTCATTCTACACACCCAGAACAGTTAGAACATCATGGGTTCATTCTACACACCCAGAACAGTCTGAACATCATGGGTTCATTCTACACAACCAGAACAGTTAGAACAGGCCTCTATCAACACACTTTTCTATGTTATAGGAGTTAGATTCTTTACCAATCTCAAGCCCAATGCCTCGGCTTAAACAATTATATTTTACTACACAAGCATTAGTAAGGTTAAATAGAAATTTCCCTCACAGTGCTAACGAGCTATACGTGCTAACGAGCTATACGTGCTAAAGTCCAACCTCAAAACATAAATGGAAAAACCAAAGCCTGTAACACCTTCCCCCTTAAGACAACAAATATATCCTATATTTTTGTGAGACAAGTTTGCTCACCACCAACAGAAAACAACTTCCATTTCATATTAAAATCAACTAAAATGCTTCACCTCCTGTCAACAATTAAAAACAAGAAAAACCCACTTATTTTCTCCTTTTTCTCTTCTTACTATAGAATCCTAAAACTCACTAGCTTCTATAACTCTCCTCTTCCTAAAACTCACTAGCTTCTAGAACTCTCGTCTTCCTAAAACTCACTAGCTTCTAGAACTCTCGTCTTCCTAAAACTCACTAGCTTCTAGAACTCTCGTCTTCCTAAAACTCACTAGCTTCTAGAACTCTCGTCTTCCTAAAACTCACTAGCTTCTAGAACTCTCGTGTTCCAAAAACTCACCAGCTTCTAGAACTCTCGTCTTCCTAAAACTCACTAGCTTCTAGAACTCTCGTCTTCCTAAAACTCACTAGCTTCTAGAACTCTCGTGTTCCAAAAACTCACCAGCTTCTAGAACTCTCGTCTTCCTAAAACTCACTAGCTTCTAGAATTCTTGTCCCCTTGGAACGAGCCCAAACAAAACTCATCTCCAAAACGTGCAGTCAAAATAAATTGTGATCCATGGCAACGCACTGGCTAAACACAAAACACATATTTTTGACTGCCCAGCCTTGAGACAATCAGCAGCCAAGTTGTCCTTACCTCAGACATGTCTGATTTCAAGAGGAAACTCCTACAATTTCCGTAGTAACTTTCCACCTCACTGCAGAGCTTCTCTCTCTTTTCAGGGTTCACTAGATAGGTATGTTGTTGGATCGGGGCCCAGTCCCCAATGTCATGCTCTAGTACATTTGGGTTGGCACATCTGAGAATGTACCCTGATATTCTAAAAGCAGGGCAACAATGTCAATATAATTGTACCCAAAAAATGTCATTTGGTTACATAAATAATTATCATTACTAAATGTTACATGAAATGTAAATATTAAATATTTGGTTGCATAGTCTTATTTTCAACAGCTTTTCAATTACATTTTGCTAGGTGGGATAGCCCCAACGTCAAAACACAGTTTTAACGTGTCCAAATCAATAACCAATATGCAG
Source organism: Salmo trutta (assembly GCF_901001165.1). Lineage (NCBI taxonomy): Eukaryota > Metazoa > Chordata > Actinopteri > Salmoniformes > Salmonidae > Salmo > Salmo trutta. The sequence continues at coordinate 7,292,631 of NW_021822911.1, read as the reverse complement.
AAACAGTTTGGGATAAATTGAAAACCTAAACATAACATGTGCTATATACATCTGCCACAATAATCATATTACTTAGATTTTTTTTAAACAAGCACCGTATAAACTGCACAAGCACCAAAAACGCTGTTGTTTTGACAAGTAGCAATAAATCACTGATATCAATTAGGGGGAAAAAATCTGGTTGTTTGTGCTGTTGAAACCAACAACAACAACAACAAAAAACACATGGAAATGGGAGATATCTTTTATCTCAATGGTTAGAGGACAACCTGCAGGAGACAGTCAGCTACATTTTGGAGTGATGCATTTAAATTTAATGGTCACTAAACAAAGGAACGCAACACTTATTTGTCATCACTCATCGGTATCATGTTGAAATCAGTTGTGCGACAGGAGGGAGATGTGGTTGCACGTCCTGTTAAAACTAACAGCTCAAAAACCACACAGAATCTGGGAATAATGTGTACATCACTGGTTAGAGGACAATTTGTAGAAAACAGCTCGCTACATTTTTGAAGTGTTGCATTTTGATTCCAGTGGGTCACCAACGTGGTAAGTGTAACACAACTCTTTTTTTGTTAGTCACTTTTTGTTAAATCACATAAATAGTAACTCTTCCATTTCAGAGCCTGGATTTTCCCCCTGAGGCTAATATCCATATCATGTTGAAATCAATAGAACAGGGGACAAACGTTTAGGGTTCTACATTGTGACATTATTAAAATACTCCTACTACAATGTCAAAACATTCTACACTGTGAAATTATTAAAACAATTCCTTCATTTATGTATTTTCTGATGTTTGATCAGAGATCTTTTAACAGAGTATCTCTTGTCACATTGATGACAGCTATGAGATTTCTCTAATGTGTGTGTTCTCTGGTGTGCTATCAGGCCACTTGACTGAGTAAAACTCTTCCCACATTGAGTACAGCTATAAGGCTTCTCTCCTGTGTGTGTTCTCTGGTGTGATATCAAGGAGCATGACTGATTAAAACTCTTTCCACATTGAGTACAGCTATATGGTGGGTTCTCTCCTGTGTGTATTCTCTGGTGCACGATTAGGGAGCTTGACTGAATAAAACGCTTCCCACATTGAGTACAGCTATATGGTGTTTTCTCTCCTGTGTGTGTTCTCTGGTGTGATTTTAAATTACTTAAGCTAATAAAACTCTTTCTGCAGTCAGCGCAATGGTAAGTTTTCTCTCCTGTGTGTGTTCTCAGGTGTACTTTCAGGCAGCTTGCCTGAATAAAACTCTTCCCACATTGAGTACAACTACACGGTTTCTCTCCTGTGTGTGTCCGCTTGTGTAATATCAGTCCATTTGGCTGAGTAAAACTCTTCCCACATTGATTACAGCTATATGGTTTCTCTCCTGTGTGTATTCTCTGGTGCATAACCAAGGAGCTTGACCGAGTAAAACTCTTTCCACATTGAGTACAGCTACATGGTTTATCTCCTGTGTGTGTTCTCTTGTGTACCTTCAGAGAGCTAGATGTCGTAAAACTCTTCCCACATTGAGTACAGCTAAATGGTTTCTCTCCTGTGTGTGTTCTCTGGTGTACTGTCAGAGAGCTAGATGTAACATAACTCCTCCCACATTGATCACAGCTATAAGATTTATCTCCTGTGTGTGTTCTCTTGTGTAAAGTCAGATAGCTAGATGTAACATAACTCTTCCCACATTGATCACAGCTATAAGGTTTCTCTGTTGTGTGTGTTTTCTGATGTTTAGTCAGATTGGAAGATGTAGTAAAACTCTTCCCACATTGAGTACAGCTATAAGATTTCTCTCCTGTGTGAATTAGCAGGTGTGTTTTCAATGAATATGATCTAGAGAAACTCATTCCACAATGAGAGCAGTGGTACGGCTTTTCTCCTGTGTGGATTCTCCGGTGTATTTCAAGTTCTGATTTAGATTTGCAGTTCTTCTCACAGTCAGAGCAGCAGTAAGGATTATTCAATGTGGGTCTCTGCTGGTGTTTCTTGAGGTGTTCTGATCTGGAGAGACTCTTCTCTGCCCTGTCAGCATCATGATCTTGTTGAGACTCCCCAGAGGACCCAGGATAGTCACATCTCTCTCCTGTGTGAACGACAAAATTAAACAGATGGTTAAAGTCCCACAACAGCAGAAATCCACTCTTTATTTGAGGTCAAAGGTGATGCCCAGAGTGTACCCATGAAGTTGTACAACAATTGACATCTGTTAAATTATTTGACAATTGTCTTAATACAGTCAAGTGAGCAGCAATAGTCATATTTTGTCTTGTTTTCACATTAGTAGTAACATTACATTTTTTTTTTACATTTTAGTCATTTAGCAGACGCTCTTATCCAGAGCGACTTACAGTTGTGAATGCATACATTTCATGCCTTTCCCCCCCCCCCCGTGGGAATCGAACCCACAACCCTGGCGTTGCACACACCATGCTCTACCAACTGAGCCACATGGAAGGCCATCAATAACTACTGGAAGATCCTAACAGTAACACACACGTACTGTAGGACCGATAACTTCACCTAACAACATAGACCTACTGTAGGACCCATAACTTCACCTAACAATAACATAGACCTACTGTAGGACCCATAACTTCACCTAACAACAGCATAGACGTACTGTAGGACCCATAACTTCACCTAACAACAACATAGACGTACTGTAGGACCCATAACTTCACCTAACAACAACATAGACCTACTGTAGGACCCATAACTTCACCTAACAACAACATAGACCTACTGTAGGACCCATAACTTCACCTAACAACATAGACCTACTGTAGGACCCATAACTTCACCTAACAATAACATAGACCTACTGTAGGACCCATAACTTCCCCTAACAACAGCATAGACCTACTGTAGGACCCATAACTTCACCTAACAACATATACCTACTGTAGGACCCATAACATCACCTAACAACAACATAGACCTACTGTAGGACCCATAACATCACCTAACAACAACATAGACCTACTGTAGGACCCATAACTTCACCTAACAACAGCATAGACCTACTGTAGGACCCATAACTTCACCTAACAACAACATAGACCTAATAACAGACTCTAAAGGAGAGAAAAAACGATTTGACAGAGGAGAAGGGGTACAAAAATCAAGAAATTATCTCTTTCAAGGACAGTCTCACAAAAACCAAGCATTCTTGCATTCTTACTAAACTCTGATTTACCTCCCCAAAATATCTCTGCACAACGTCTATTTACACCTCTTCTGGATGGAAACTACAAATGTAATGGCTGCGCTCAATGCAATGGCACTTATAAATGTAGATCCTTCAAACACCCCCAAACAGGGAAACAGATCCCAATCAAAGGTGTTATCACGTGCACCACTAAGGCAGTTATTTATCTTAGAACTTGTCCTTGTTCTAAAATCTATATGACGTATCCAGTTGCGACCCACTTTTTGGAAGCGAACCCCTTGATTTCGTCCCTACATTATATCGGCATCGAACACGTCACCCTCCCTAGGAGAGGGGGTGACCTCGACAATTTATTGTTAAAAACAAGAGGCTGCCTGGATCTTAAATTTAAAGAGCCTTGCTCCCGTCGGTCTCAACGTAGCCATTATTGTAATATTGCTATTCATTGTAAATGTTTGTAGGTCTATGTATCCATTATTGTAATATTGCTATTCATTGTAAATGTTTGGAGGTCTATGTATCCATTATTGTAATATTGCTATTCATTGTAAATGTTTGGAGGTCTATGTATCCATTATTGTAATATTGCTATTCTTTGTAAATGTTTGGAGGTCTATGTATCCATTATTGTAATATTGCTATTCATTGTAAATGTTTGGAGGTCTATGTATCCATTATTGTAATATTGCTATTCATTGTAAATGTTTGGAGGTCTATGTATCCATTATTGTAATATTGCTATTCTTTGTAAATGTTTGGAGGTCTATGTATCCATTATTGTAATATTGCTATTCATTGTAAATGTTTGTAGGTCTATGTATCCATTATTGTAATATTGCTATTCATTGTAAATGTTTGGAGGTCTATGTATCCATTATTGTAATATTGCTATTCATTGTAAATGTTTGGAGGTCTATGTATCCATTATTGTAATATTGCTATTCTTTGTAAATGTTTGGAGGTCTATGTATCCATTATTGTAATATTGCTATTCATTGTAAATGTTTGTAGGTCTATGTATCCATTATTGTAATATTGCTATTCATTGTAAATGTTTGTAGGTCTATGTAGCCATTATTGTAATATTGCTATTCATTGTAAATGTTTGGAGGACTATGTATCCATTATTGTAATATTACTATTCATTGTAAATGTTTGTAGGTCTATGTATCCATTATTGTAATATTGCTATTCATTGTAAATGTTTGGAGGTCTATGTATCCATTATTGTAATATTGCTATTCATTGTAGATGTTTGGAGGTCTATGTATCCATTATTGTAATATTGCTATTCATTGTAAATGTTTGGAGGTCTATGTATCCATTATTGTAATATTGCTATTCATTGTAAATGTTTGGAGGTCTATGTATCCATTATTGTAATATTGCTATTCATTGTAAATGTTTGGAGGTCTATGTATCCATTATTGTAATATTGCTATTCATTGTAAATGTTTGGAGGTCTATGTATCCATTATTGTAATATTGCTATTCATTGTAAATGTTTGGAGGTCTATGTATCCATTATTGTAATATTGCTATTCATTGTAAATGTTTGGAGGTCTATGTATCCATTATTGTAATATTGCTATTCATTGTAGATGTTTGGAGGTCTATGTACCCATTATTGTAATATTGCTATTCATTGTAAATGTTTGTAGGTCTATGTATCCATTATTGTAATATTGCTATTCATTGTAAATGTTTGGAGGTCTATGTATCCATTATTGTAATATTGCTATTCATTGTAAATGTTTGTAGGTCTATGTATCCATTATTGTAATATTGCTATTCATTGTAAATGTTTGGAGGACTATGTATCCATTATTGTAATATTGCTATTCATTGTAAATGTTTGTAGGTCTATGGAGCCAAATTGTATCTATGATCGTATGCTATCCATTTATGTTTTATATGTTCTATTTATATCTGTAAATTAACCAATGATATCAGGCCACACTCAGACATGATTACAGACACCTGTGTGTGTCCTTTGACACAATATAAACCAGTTACCTGCAGTGTTTGTCATTATACCCTGATGAAGACAGCTTGTCTGTGGAAACGTTGGTTATTAGGTTATTAAATTATTGCATCTGAGCTCCTAGAGTGTGAGGTTCTCCTTTTCTTTTTCAGGCCACCGGGGTCTGACAACGTGAATGGAAAATGACTGAGGATAATAGCGGACGACATTGCCACTCCTATTAACCATATGCTCAATATAAGCCTACTAGAAAGTGAGAAAACCCTACCTTGTCACAACACAACTGATTGGCTCAAATGCATTAAGGAAAGAAATTTCACAAATTAACTTTTAATTATTCATTTTTCTGTGACAAATGGTGAATTAGTTATTGATTTATACCACTTTTAAATGGAATTTTATAGATGATGTATTTCTATAAAATCAAAACTGGAATTTTTATTCAAAACAAAGGTTGTAAAAGTATGCTAGACATTTATATAATAAATCATACCTAGTTTAATGTTTCTGTGACAATCAATGAATTAGTTATTGATTTTTACAATTTTAATTATTTTGGCCAATGTCTGAATTTAAATCCAACTTTACTTTCATTGTCTAGGTCTTTCATTTGTCTAGGTCTCATTGTCTAGGTCTCATTTTTAGCCATCTTACTCATTGTTAAAGCCAGGACATTGTGATTAGGAAACTATGAGAACCACACAAAGTCCAGGGGGTGATCACGCTCTACCACTAAGTGTCAGTTTAGTTGGCCCACGTAAGACAGTCTCGTGTTACAATTGTATGTTTTAGTAGCATGAATTGTTCCTGTTCACACCGAGGTGAAGAGCGGAATAATTCAAGGAATGAATCCCAGCCTGACGCTCATCATCTGTGGAAGGTGGGACTTCCAGTCAGGCGCGGATTTCATTGGCCTTTTCAGGTGTGATTTTAGATCCTTCAACCGAAGTCGCGACTCCCCACAGTATGTTGTACCAAAGTTGACTGACCCTTAAGGGAACTACACTGCCATAAATACAAGGAAAGTCAAGTAGTGTTTCATTTAAAAAATATATATACACAAATCCGGCAAGGCACCAACTCTGAGAAGGGTTTAAAACAAAGGTTTCAAACAATTCATAAATGTTATGGAACGTAGGTATGTTTCGCCTTTAATGTAATGGCATTGAAAACAATGAAAAAAGGCGAATAGCTGTGTTTGAATACCCATACTAACATACTGTATACTACATACATAATGAGTATATACTACATACTATTAGTTAATTGTAGTATACTGTAACTACATACTTAATGAGTATATACTACATACTATTAGATAATTGTAGTATACTGTAACTACATACTTAATGAGTATATACTACATACTATTAGTTAATTGTAGTATACTGTAGCTACATACTTAATGAGTATATACTACATACTATTAGATAATTGTAGTAAACTGTAGCTACATACTTAATGAGTATATACTACATACTATTAGATAATTGTAGTATACTGTAACTACATACTTAATGAGTATATACTACATACTATTAGTTAATTGTAGTATACTGTAACTACATACTTAATGAGTATATACTACATACTATTAGTTAATTGTAGTAAACTGTAACTGAACCGTTTCCTTTCAGTTGAGGCTCTTCTCCTGTCTACCGGATGTTTATGCTGTTGCTATGCAACCTCTTGCTAGCTAGTTAGCATAACACATCACTAGTTACACATTTTACGACTTCAGGTGTGTTTTTTAATTAAATCTTGAATACCAGAATACTTCAAAAATTCAGACCGTTGTCAGGTTGTCCGTTTGTAAATTCAGCCCGTTTCGATCTCGGAGCCACTGGCCGCTCCGGCCGAGGAGTTGGGTTGATTTGACCGTTCTGACCTTAGCTTGCTAGCTACTTCCAGACACAAATGAGACTCTGACCATTTTACTCCCCTAGCAGAGCTGGTTAGGCAGTTTTCATGTTATCCAGAGTGACTGTAACTGTGCTGCTGGTAAACATTTAATTACAATTTTTGCCTACGTTTGCTGACACCTGGACATATTCAACGGGTGTTGAGTGCTAGTAAATTCATTATTCTGCTCTCTGGTACTCAGACGAGAGTGCTCTGAAATCTGAGTAGATAGCCAGAGCGAATTTATGAAAGCACCCAAATGTCCATTGAGAACGCACCCGACTATACCATTTAGCTAAGCTAAGGATGACAGGTATGTCATGACGTTGCCCTCTTTGAGTACAGGGAGGACAGTTGACACCCTCCCCCTTGCACCATCCCCCAACCTACCTCCCCCACCCAGGCCCTGTGTGAAGGGGTGGTAAAATTCTAGAGGAGAATCTCTTGCCACATGGCCCAGTTGAGACACAGAGGGGTTTCATAGAGAGACACAGGAAATTCTTCCAACTCACAGAATTGGGGAACCGAACGACATTTATGTTCTGGAGAAGGTATAAAAGATTGGTGAAGAATCCAGCTACGAACTGGTCCGCTTGGTACAATTTTGTGATACTCAGAAGAGACAATATTACCATAATACTGTTTATATAATAGCCTCAGCTATGGGACTTGCATCTAAATGGTTGTATAAAATGTATTAATAAGGATAAAGCTATTTGTAATACATTGAGATGCCATGTACTGATGTTAATGTGATAGAATGTATTTCTGTACCAGATTAAATCAGTCATCGGCACGCCCCCAGGGACACAGACAGGACCAGGCGTCATGTGACAAGCCTGTTCTATGTTCACGTATAAAACCCCACCCTGATTTACTTTCTTTAGACCAGCTTACCTCAGAAGAGAGAGCCAAGGTTTGACCCCCAATTCCTCTACTGAAAGTTAACTATACCACATGGTTAAACTTTTAGACTATCGAGACCGACAGAATAAGAACAAGTCTTTGATATTAATTATTAGTCTGCAGCTAAGTAAAATATATAATTGAACGCGAAGACCAACGAAACATCCATTCTATAACGACATTAATGAATGTCGCTTTGAAAGATCCATTCTAACCGTGAGAGAGAACTCTCCAACAGAACGACTCTCCAACAAGGATCCCGACGACACACTGAGCGTAAATATATATTGATTGCAATTCTTCCCGAATGAGTGAGCGTTCATGTGCAAAGGATTAGCATATCAATTGTTAATATTAATTAACTCTGTGTGCCTCCTCAGCTGCCCTTTTATGACCCTTTGTTTAACAAGACACCAGCCATGCCTGTTTAGCCCACAAGGGCACATTACTCTACCAATTCTTTGTGACGATAATTACTGTTTGTATGCTTTCTGTGAATTACTTAGTTTAGTAAATAAATGATTTTAAGACAATTGATGTATGGATGACTTTAGTAAAGGCTGGATTCGTGCAGATACAACAATTTACGACGTTTGGAATGAGACTGACGCGAGGTAAAATAGACCATTTAAACCAGAAGATAATCGGCCTATACTATAATATAATATATCAAATCAAATGTATTTATATAGCCCTTCGTACATCAGCTGATATCTCAAAGTGCTGTACAGAAACCCAGCCTAAAACCCCAAACAGCAAGCAATGCATGTGAAAGAAGCACGGTGGCTAGGAAAAACTCCCTAGGAAAAACTCCCTAGAAAGTATATAATGTTATAATATAGGAAAGTTATATTAGGAAAATTATAACTTTGTAATCTGAATATTTTCCTTGGTGCCCCGATCTCCTAGTTAATTACAATTAAACGATTAATCAGTTTAATCACGTGATAATAATTACAGGGAGTTATTGGACAAACATGTCTTCGGTTTAATTGTACCCCAAAGACACGACAGGTACAATCAAGTCAATAAACGTTGGGTAGTTAGTTAGATAGAATATAGTTAATATACTGGCAAGTTTGATGTATAAGTAGCCAACTAACGTCAGGTAGCTAGTTAAAACCTCACTGGGGTAGGGGGCAGTATTTTTACGTCCGGATGACAAGCGTGCCCGTAGTAAACTGCCTGCTACTCAGGCCCAGAAGGTAGGATATGCATATTATTAGTAGATTTTCTAAAACTGTTTGAATGATGTCTGTGAGTATAATGGGGGACCAGTACGGGGGGAAAAAATGTATGAAATGAAATGTATGCATTCACTACTGTAAGTCGCTCTGGATAAGAGCGTCTGCTAAATGACTAAAATGTAAATGTAAAATGTATAACAGAACATATGGCAGGCAAAAACCAGAGAAAAAATCCAACAAGGAAGTGTGGAAATCTGAGGTTTGTAGTTTTTCAAGTGATTGCCTATCATACAGTGTCTGTGGGGTCATTTTGCACTTCCTAAGGCTTCCACTAGATGTCAACAGTCTTTAGAATGTTGTTTCATGCTTCTACTGTGAATGGGGAGAGAATAAGAGGTCTTGGAATCAGATGACTGAGAAAATGACATGAGCTCAGTGGCACGCTCCAGTGAGAGTTAGCTGTGTTCCTTTTCCTTTATGAAGACAAAGGAATCGTCCGGTTGGAATATTATTGAAGATTTATGATAAAAACATCCTAAAGATTGATTCTATACATCGTTTGACATGTTTCTACGAACTGTAATATAACTTTTTTGACTTTTCGTCTGAACTTACTGCGCAAGCACAGTGCATTTGGATTACTCGACTGAACGTGCGAACAAAAAGGAGGTATTTGGACATAAAAATGGACTTTATCGAAACAAATTAACATTTATTGTGGAACTGGGATTCCTGGGAGTGCATTCCGATGAAGATCATCAATGCTATTTCTGAGTTTTGTTGACTCCACAAAATGGCAGGTTTGGTTTGGTGACTGTGCGCTGTACTCAGATTATTGCAAAGTGTGCTTTCGCTGTGAAGCTTTTTTGAAATCTGACACAGCGGTTGCATTAAGGAGAAGTGTATCTATAATTCTTTGAATAACAGTTGTATATTTTATCAACGTTTATGATGAGTATTTCTGTAAATTGATGTGCTCATTCACTGGAAGCTTTGGGAGGCAAAACATTTCTGAACATTACACGCCAATGTAAAATGGGGGTTTTGGATATAAATGTGAACTTTATCGAGCAAAACATACATGTATTGTGTAACATGAAGTCCTATGAGTGCCATCTGATGAAGATCATCAAAGGTTAGTGATTCAGTTTAGCTGTATTTCTGGTTTTTGTGACGCCTCCCTTTGCTTGGAAAATGGCTGTGTAGTTTTTCTTGTTTAGGTGCTGTCCTAACATAATCTAATGCTATGCTTTCGCCGTAAAGCCTTTTTGAAATCGGACACTGTGGTTGGATTAATGAGAAGTTTATCTTTAAAATGGTGTATAATACATGTATGCTTGAGAAATTTGAATTATGAGATTTTTGTTGTTTTGAATTTGGCGCCCTGCTATTTCAATGGCTGTTGGCGAGGTGAGACGGTAGCGTCCCACCTACCCCAGAGAGGTTAACATGTCGGTACATACTGCTGTAATAACATGCAAGCAAATTGTCAGCCAAAACATCGTGTACGGTAACTTACTTGAAAAGTAATTACTTTATTACATTGCTTAACATGTTCTTAACATTTGTCATAATTAGTTAAAGCAATTAATTTGTTTGGGCTCTCGGACTTTGACTGCATTTTTTCCGCCATTTTCTTCAAGTCTGAAAATGATGTGAAGCCACGCCCATTTCCTGAAGAATTGCATTATGGGCCCTAAAGTACTGCGTGTATACGTCATATTTTGGCGAATTTAGTACGACATCCGGGAACTTTTGGCATACTAACTACATCAACGACATCATCGATAAGAGACATTACTGTGCAGCCGTATTCATCGACCTGGCCAAGGCTTTCGACTCTGTCAATCACCACATTCTTATTATAGCAGAATCAACAGCCTTGGTTTCTCAAATGATTGCCTCGCCTGGTTTACCAACTACTTCACTGATAGAGTTCAGTGTGTCAAATCTGAGGGCCTGTTGTCCAGACCTCTGGCAGTCTCTATGGGGGTGCCACAGGGTTCAATTCTCGGGCCGACTCTCTTCTCTGTATACATCAATGATGTTGCTCTTGCTGCTGGTGATTCTCTGATCCACCTCTACGCAAACGACACCATTCTGTATACTTCTGGCCCCTCTTTGGACACTGTGTTAACTAACCTCCAAACGAGCTTCAATGCCATACAACTCTCCTTCCGTGGCCTCCAACTGCTCTTAAACGCAGGTAAAACTAAATGCATGCTATTCAATCGATCACTGCCCGCACCTGCTCGCCAGTCCAGCATCACTACTCTGAACGGCTCTGACTTAGAATAGGTGGACCACTACAAATACCTGGGTGTCTGGTTAGACTGTAAACTCTCCTTCCAGACTCACATTAAGCATCTCCAATCCAAAATTAAATCTAGAATCGGCTTCCTATATCGCAACAAAGCATTCTTCACTCATGCTGCCAAACACACCCTCGTAAAACTGACCATCCTACCGATCCTCGACTTTGGTGATGTCATCTCTAAAATAGCCTCCAACACTCTACTCAACAAACTGGATGCAGTCTATCACAGTGCCATCCGTTTTGTCACCAAAGTCCCATACACTACCCACCATTGCGACCTGTACGCTCTCGTTGGTTGGCCCTCGCTTCATACTCGTCGCCAAACCCACTGGCTACAGGTTATCTACAAGTCTCTGCTAGATAAAGCCCCGCCTTATCTCAGCTCACTGGTCACCATAGCAGCACCCACTCGTAGCATGCGCTCCAGCAGGTATATCTCACTGGTCACCCCCAAAGCCAATTCCTCCTTTGGTCGTCTTTCCTTCCAGTTCTCTGCTGCCAATGACTGGAACGAATTGCAAAAACCTCTGAAGCTGGAGACTCACATCTCCCTGCCTAGCTTTAAGCACCAGCTGTCAGAGCAGCTCACAGATCACTGCACCTGTACATAGCCCATCTGTAAACAGCCCATCTATCTACCTACCTCATCCCCATACTGTTTATTTATTTATCTTGCTCCTTTGCACCCCAGTATCTCTACTTGCACATTCATCTTCTGCACATCTACCATTCCAGTGTTTAATTGCTATATTGTAATTACTTCACCACCATGGCCTATTTATTGTCTTAACTTACCTCATTTGCACTGACTGTATATAGACTTTTTGTTTTCTTTTGTTCTACTGTATTATTGACTGTATCTTTTGTATATTCCATGTGTTGTTGTATGTGTCGAATTGCTACGCTTTATCTTGGTCAGGTCGCAGTTGCAAATGAGAACTTGTTCTCAACTAGCCTACCTGGTTAAATAAAGGTGAAATAAAAATCATACTCTGACCAATAAGCATACTATATACTCAATTCACGTCACAAATAGTATGGTTAGTATGAGTATTCTAACACAGCTAATGACTTATCAACAGCTCTAACAATTTGACCCCCACAGGAAATCTACACTGGCAGTTATAGAAAGACCCATTTACTATATAACCATTGATTCTTGAAGAATATAACTTATAAACACCTCAAATATTTCAACTGTATTACCCCATCAGAAACCAAAACATAAGCTCATAAAACGCCACTGTTTGTCAACAAGCACTGTATAGCCTTGAAATCTTGTTTAAAACTATCATTTTGACCTTATGGATGGCCAGTGCTTGTATTTATAGTGTAGTCAATTCAGGGGGTTGCCCTGAGCTGGACTCAAACCTGGGTCCAGCAACTGTCAAGCCAACACCTTATAACTGTTACACCAAGACGCCTGAACTTCTTGACGAGGTCATTAGGTTTTGGGTTACGGTTGCTACAATAGCTTTCTCTATGCATTTGAGTGGTTACATTTCTCCTTCCCCCATCCCTCAGCTGTTTACCAAACCAAGTCTCTGGGCTGACAATTTTTTGCTATTTAAATCCTAGGTTACCCCTATAAAATAGCCGCACATCTATCAACCAATCTGCAGTTCAAACAATAACAAAGCTGTCATTCCACCACTAGTTTGGTTATAAGATGACGATGGGGCTGGAGAAATGTAACTACTCTCAAATTCATAGACAGACCTACGGATGCAAGCACTGACCATCCATGATATCAACATTATAGTTTTAACCATGTTGAGGCTATACAGTGTTTGTTTATCATTTACATTGTTTCTAAACATTGGAGTAAAAAAAGCTTATTTGTAGTTCTGATGGGGTAAACAATTGAACTAAGCTCATGAGGCATGTGTTATATTTTTCAAGAATCAATGGCTATAAATAAATTATTTAAAAAGTCTAAATATGGATGTAGCTATTGCATATTTCCCCTTTAACACCACACATCAGTTCAACAACTGCAGAGTTTGTGCCTCTGTATTTAAGACAGTACTTACTAGTGTTAATCAGGGCCCGGTCATCGTTAGAACCATTGGACGCCTTAACATGCCTTTGGGAAACCGAGCCCAGATATCCCGTTTCATCCTCTTCATCCTCTTCTTCCTCCAATGTGACAGCAATCTCCTCCTCCTCCTCTTTCACTCCATAAACAGCATCCTCCTCTTCTTTTACTGTAACATCCTCCTCCTCTTTCACTCTGAACGCGTCTTCCTCTTCTTTCACTGTAACGTCTTTCTCTTCTTCTTTCACTGTAACAGCATCACCCTCTACTTGTTTTTGTATTGTGACATCCTCTTCCTCCTCTTTCACGACAACGTTCAGCCACAGACCCTCTTTCTCCGTCCAGCAGGCCTCTTCTTTAGCAGGAGGAGAGTAGCTCAGTGAGCTCATGTTCGGGAATGCTAGCTAGCTATGCTATGCTAATGCTAACTTAACCAGCCCGCTGGATGAATAATAACAACAACACCGTAAATATGATATTAAAACGGATAACTAACTAGACGACAGAAGTGGTTTTAAAACCCAGTGGCTAATATACACTAAAGCGTCTAAAGAGCTTTATTGGTTCGGCTATTTTGTCTAGCAAGATACGGAGGTGGCTGACGAACTGTTGTTGCTGTTGAAAGAAGCGTTCCGTCCACTACATTACACGTCACACTAACAGCATCGCCTTAAAGCCCCACATGATGTATTGTTACACCATGTAGGAGCAGTATAGACCTAGTCTGTTCATTATATACATCTACATGATGTATTGTTACACCATGTAGGAGCAGTATAGACCTAGTCTGTTCATTATATACATCTACATGATGTATTGTTACACCATGTAGGAGCAGTATAGACCTAGTCTGTTCATTATATACATCTACATGATGTATTGTTACACCATGTAGGAGCAGTATAGACCTAGTCTGTTCATTATATACATCTACATGATGTATTGTTACACCATGTAGGAGCAGTATAGACCTAGTCTGTTCATTATATATATCTACATGATGTATTGTTACACCATGTAGGAGCAGTATAGACCTACAGTAGCTGGCTACTTATTTATGTTGTTTGACTGAATGAAACTGCCTTAAATGTGCTGTAGTAAACATGTTTTTTTCTCACTAATCGATCACCACATTCCTGTCTTTGTATGTCTCAATATAATAATATTATTTAATTAAATCCATGTAAAATAATCTTAGTCTGAAAATAAAATGTGATCCTCAACTGCGTTTCCCTCCAGTCAGCAGACGGCGATGTGCGTCTTTCAGGCGATGCTGCAGCGTGACGTATAATCTAGTGGACGGTTCTTCATAAACAGCTCGTCAACCACCTCGGTAGCTTGCTAGCCAACATAGCCGAAAGATTCAACCTATTTATACGCTTTCGGTCTGTATTAGCTACTGTGTTTCAGACACACTTCTGTCGTATCTACTTGTTAACCTATTTAATTTAATATTACGTTATTTTGTATTAGTCAGCTATAGTAGCTGGCTGGTTAAGTTAGCATTAGCCTAGTCGCTAATGATAGCTAGCTAGCTAACATCCCCGAACATGAGCTCCCTAAACTACTCCCCTCCTGTTAAAGAAGAGGAGGTCTGCTGGACGGAGAAAGAAGCTCTGGGGCTGAACATTGTCGTGAAAGAGGAGAAGGAAGAGGAGGATGTTACAGTAAAACAAGAAGTAGAGGGTGAGGCTGTTACAGTGAAAGATGAAGAGAAAGACGTTTCAGTTAAACAAGAGGAAGAAGAGGATGATGCTGTTTTTGGAGTGAAGAAGGAAGGAGAGATTACTGTCACATTGGAAGATGAAGAGGAGGAGACAGGAGATCTGATTAACACCAGTAAGTACCGCCTTCAATTAGTTTTTATCTTTGGATATTCGGAGTTGGCTCGTCAATACCTCTTCAACGGAGGGTCCTGGGATGATGACTGATATGTCTAGAATCAGACGACGTAGAGAACAAGCTACCCCTTGTTTTCTCCGTTCCGTTTCCAAAAAGTGACTTAACATATATATTTGAGAAGGGTCTATCTGCTGACTGCAGACTGGGGGCCACGGCATGTAGTGATTTTAATGTAGTGATGTTTTACTACACACCGTGACCCCCAATAGAGCCATGTGAGAGTTGGGTTGGCTTCACCAAAGATTATGGATATACTGACAAGATGTCTCTCTGTCCTAACAAGGGGAGTCGTTGTCCACAAAGCTGTACTGTGGGTTGTCTCGCTCCCACCTATCCTGTCTTTGGATTGGTGGATACATTTTATTATTGTAATCTATTGTTTATATTCTATGAGGGTTGTTGTCGTCAACCACCTGTATTCAATGGAGAGAGATGCTAAGCTACTAGCATGAATATGCATAGCGATCTGGAGACAACTCCTATTGTGTTTTTATCAAAGTTGTCGGTATGTCACGTGTCCACGTAACAACTTAATCATTATGAAACTTCTGTTAGATCAAGTAAACCTCACGTAGCAAATAAGCCATTCATTTTGTTGTTGACCAAATTCAACACTTTCCACATTGGGTTGATAATTGTTTCCACTTGGATACAACCAACTGTAGCCTACTGGCATGACCTAGATTTACAACCTACTGTAACCTACTGGCATGACCTAGAGAGATACAACCTACTGTAACCTACTGGCATGACCTAGAGAGATACAACCTACTGTAGCCTACTGGCATGACCTAGAGAGGTACAACCTACTGTAACCTACTGGCATGACCTAGAGAGTTACAACCTACTGTAACCTACTGGCATGACCTAGAGAGTTACAACCTACTGTAACCTACTGGCATGACCCAGAGAGATACAACCTACTGTAGCCTACTGGCATGACCTAGAGAGTTACAACCTACTGTAACCTACTGGCATGACCTAGAGAGTTACAACCTACTGTAGCCTACTGGCATGACCTAGAGAGATACAACCTACTGTATCCTACTGGCATGACCTAGAGAGATACAACCTACTGTAACCTACTGGCATGACCTAGAGAGTTACAACCTACTGTAACCTACAGGCATGACCTAGAGAGTTACAACCTACTGTAACCTACTGGCATGACCTAGAGAGATACAACCTACTGTAACCTACTGGCATGACCTAGAGAGATACAACCTACTGTAACCTACTGGCATGACCTAGAGAGTTACAACCTACTGTAACCTACTGGCATGACCTAGAGAGTTACAACCTACTGTAACCTACTGGCATGACCTAGAGAGATACAACCTACTGTAACCTACTGGCATGACCTACAGAGATACAACCTACTGTAACCTACTGGCATGACCTAGAGAGTTACAACCTACTGTAACCTACTGGCATGACCTAGAGAGATACAACCTACTGTAGCCTACTGGCATGACCTAGAGAGTTACAACATACTGGCATGACCTAGAGAGATACAACCTACTGTAGCCTACTGGTATGACCTAGAGTTACAACCTACTGTAACCTACTGGCATGACCTAGAGAGTTACAACCTACTGTAACCTACTGGCATGACCCAGAGAGATACAACCTACTGTAGCCTACTGGCATGACCTAGAGAGTTACAACCTACTGTAACCTACTGGCATGACCTAGAGAGTTACAACCTACTGTAGCCTACTGGCATGACCTAGAGAGATACAACCTACTGTATCCTACTGGCATGACCTAGAGAGATACAACCTACTGTAACCTACTGGCATGACCTAGAGAGTTACAACCTACTGTAACCTACAGGCATGACCTAGAGAGTTACAACCTACTGTAACCTACTGGCATGACCTAGAGAGATACAACCTACTGTAACCTACTGGCATGACCTAGAGAGATACAACCTACTGTAACCTACTGGCATGACCTAGAGAGTTACAACCTACTGTAACCTACTGGCATGACCTAGAGAGTTACAACCTACTGTAACCTACTGGCATGACCTAGAGAGATACAACCTACTGTAACCTACTGGCATGACCTACAGAGATACAACCTACTGTAACCTACTGGCATGACCTAGAGAGTTACAACCTACTGTAACCTACTGGCATGACCTAGAGAGATACAACCTACTGTAGCCTACTGGCATGACCTAGAGAGTTACAACATACTGGCATGACCTAGAGAGATACAACCTACTGTAGCCTACTGGTATGACCTAGAGTTACAACCTACTGTAACCTACTGGCATGACCTAGAGATTTACAACCTACTGTAACATACTGGCATGACCTAGAGAGATACAACCTACTGTAACCTACTGGCATGACCTAGAGAGTTACAACCTACTGTAACCTACTGGCATGACCTAGAGTTACAACCTACTGTAACCTACTGGCATAACCTAGAGAGTTACAACCTACTGTAACCTACTGGCATGACCTAGAGAGATACAACCTACTGTAACCTACTGGCATGACCTAGAGAGATACAACCTACTGTAGCCTACTGGCATGACCTAGAGAGTTACAACCTACTGTAACCTACTGGCATGACCTAGAGAGTTACAACCTACTGGCATGACCTAGAGAGTTACAACCTACTGTAGCCTACTAGCATGACCAAGAGAGATATAACCTACTGTAGCCTACTGGCATGACCTAGATATATGTATATGTGTGTGTGTATATATATATATATATATATCACAGGTGATGAGCGTATATATACAAGCATTTCTAAAAAAAAATTCTCACTTTTATGGGGTATTGTGATGTCTTTATGAGGTATTGTCTGAAAATTGATAATTGAAAAAAAAAAATCAATTTTATAATAACCAAATGTGTAAAAAGGGAAGGGGTCTGAATGCATGTATGTTGTATGTTCTAGGGCAGATTTTTTAAAAAAATAGTATTTTCTTTCTACCAATTGATTGGTTGAAATGTTATGACGTGTATTTGTTCATATAGACACACCCCGTGTGTTTAATAAAATCAACTGTATGTGCAGAACTTGAACTGAACTGATGCTTCAAGCGTTTGATTAAATAATTAACACACACAAATGACTTGAGGAAGCCAGAGGTCAATATAACCAGAAGAAAATAACCAATTCCCCACCTGCTGCTGGCCTTTGTTAATTCTGACGTTATGCTCCTGGAGTTTCCGGTAAAATAGGCAAACTCTTTCCATTTCCGTTTGAAGTGCCAATTTATCTTACCATTTCTACCGATCTGCATGCCAGTTACGAACGAGGTACAACACCTGTTTGGCTCCGCCACTTCCTGGGTCGGTGAAGTGAGGTATTAAATTTAAGGATTAAATCATTTAAGGAATATATCCGAGTCTCATGCTCATCACCTGTGGAATGCGGGGCTTCCAGCGAGGTGTGGATTTAATAGTATGTTGTACCTAGTTTCCCTCCTTCAGGGAACAGTAGTTATAGTCATAACATGTGGATTTAATAGTATGTTGTACCTAGTTTCCCTCCTTCAGGGAACAGTAGTTATAGTCATAACGTTAAGCTTGTCATATGATGAACTTTAACTTAAATACTGGATCTTGCTGTCGGACAGTTTTTTTGTATTCAGATCTCAGAAAT
Source organism: Salmo trutta (assembly GCF_901001165.1). Lineage (NCBI taxonomy): Eukaryota > Metazoa > Chordata > Actinopteri > Salmoniformes > Salmonidae > Salmo > Salmo trutta. The sequence continues at coordinate 7,273,592 of NW_021822911.1, read as the reverse complement.
GCTCTCTACCTACGTAACATTTATTGTCTCCTTATGTTACGCTGGGAAAACAGTTTTCATGGGCACAGAAATCCTAAATCATTTCATAGTTTGTTAAATCCAATGGTTCTAACCGAGAGTCACCTTAACTTTATTGACAACTCCCAAATGGATACTGTCATTAACGCGGTTCTTAAATAATTACACATAATACTTAATACTGTAGCTGTTTAGTTACAGTCACATGTTCAACTATCATCAGCTGATCCAGGAAATCATTTTCTGCATGCCAGTCAAATGTAGTTCTTCATTCATTACACCGGTAAAGACAGTTATGCCGTGCTCCACGTTGGATCCAACATCCCAAACAAATCGATATTTATAATGTGTTATTGTCTACTTGATTTACAGTAGGTTTCCGTTAGTCCGTTTGGAAACGGAGATACTTAGCTCATAATGTGTAGAGAACTGTTCCTTGGTGGATAGGCTATTGTACAACACACAGAGCTATTTTCCTTTATTCAGGACATTTAGAATGACAACACATTACAGAGTAGGCTAGTGGGATTATTCACAAAATTATCTGGTGATCAGGTTATGAATTGTCATGACAAAGACATTTTAGTCTCCTTGTTTCACCCAAAATATTAAATGATTTATAGTCCTAGGTCTATGTTGTTGTTAGGTGAAGTTATGGGTCCTACAGTAGGTCTATGTTATTGTTAGGTGAGATTATAGACCATTTTGGCATGCACTTAGTGGACAAAACCTCATTGTTAGGCTGATGTCAGGCTGATGGAAACCTAGCCAATGATCATTTTACTGGTTGAAGTCGTTTTTAAATATAAAGTAGTACATTTTCGACAATAACACAAACATTATATTAAATCAGGACATTCAAACGAGCCTTACAATTATAATCCAAAGTAGTGTCAATAGATAATAATAATCATAATCAACCTGGAAATGGAGGCTTTATTTGCTGTCAGCCTATGAGAACTCCCCTGAGTTTCCCCCATGGTGGTGAATTAGTGAATAGACACAGAGCTTAATGTGAGTTTCCTTGAGTAGCACTCCTGATCTTGTGCTGTAATATTCAGAATACATTGTGAAAACTAATCTTTGCTCACCATTTTTTAAATATATATATTTTTTTCACCCCTTTTTTCTCCCCAATTGGTACTTACAGTCTTGTCTCATTGCTGCAACTCCCATACGGACTCTGGAGAGGTGAAGGTCGAGAGCCATGCGTCCTCCGAAACACAACCCAACTCAGAATCTCTAATGGCACAGCTTAGGCCACTTGCTCACCATTTTTGCTCCAGGCAGATATACTACATCCATAACTAGCGGTTTCTGCATTAGCAGGGAGGTGTTTCTGCAATCAAATTGTGTGCGCATCGCCCTTGTCGCAATTTTAGCAAACACAGAAAGGTGCCTATATTTGAGAACAAAAGTGGCCTGGCACACTGCTTAGGAGTTCAACACCTTTTACTTATTTCTAGTTACTACTAATGTGAAAACAAGACTAAATATGACTATTGTTGCTCACTTGACTGTCTTAAGACAATTGTCAAGTAATTTTAACATTCATTACAGACGTCAATTGTTGTACAGTATCATGGCTACGCTGTTGGCATCACCTTTTTCAGTGGATTTCTGCTGTTGTGAGCCTTTAACTATCTGTCTGACTTGTTCACACAGGAGAGAGACGTGACTATCGTGGATCCTCTGGGGAGCCTCAACATCATGATGCTAACGAGTCAGAGAAGAGTCTGTCCAGATTCTATCACCTCAAGAAACACCAGCAGAGACCCACAGGGAAGAAATCTATCTGCTGCTCTGACTGTGGAAAACATTGCAAATCTTCATCAGAACTTAAAATACACCAGCGAACACACACAGGAGAGAAACCTTACAGCTGTGATCAATGTGGGAGGAGTTTTACTACATCTTTCTCTCTGACTCTACACCAGAGAATCCACACAGGAGAGAAACCTTTTAGCTGTACTCAATGTGGGAAGAGTTTTACTTCATCTAGACATCTGACTCTACACCAGAGAAGACACACAGGAGAGAAACCTTGTAGCTGTGATCAATGTGGGAAGAGTTTTGCTGTATCTGGCTCTCTGACTCGACACCAGAGAACACACACAGGAGAGAAACCTTATAGCTGTGATCAGTGTGACAAGAGATTCTCCGGTAAAAGACATCTGATCAAACATCAGAAAATACATGAATGAGTTGTTTCATGATATCAATGAATTAATGTCACAATGTAGAATGTTTTAACATTGTAGAAGGAGTATTTTAATGATGTCACAATGTAGAACCCTAAACGTTTGTCCCCTGTTCTATTGATTTCAACATGATATGGATATTAGCCTCAGGGGGAAAATCCAGGCTCTGAAATGGAAGAGTTACTATTTATGTGATTTAACAAAAAGTGACTAACAAAAAAAGAGTTGTGTTACACTTACCGCATTGACGACCCACTTTAATCAAAATGTATCTGGCTGTTTTCTACAAATTGTCCTCTAACCAGTGATGTACACATTATTCCCAGATTCCGTGTAGTTTTTGAGCTTTTAGTTTTAACAGGACGTGCAACCTCATCTCCCTCCTCTCGGCACAATTGATTTCAATATGATATCGATGAGTTATGACAAATAAGTGTTGTGTTCCTTTGTTTAGCGACCCCTACATTTAAATGCATCACTCCAAAATGTAGCTGACTGTCTTCTGCAGGTTGTCCTCTAACCAGTGAGGTAAAAGATATCTCCATTTCCAAGTGTTTTTTGTTTTGTTGTGTTAGTTTGTAGAGCAGATTCAACCTGATTTCCCCCCAAATGGATATAAGATTTGTGTTTTTCGTTTAGCCAGTGCGTTGCCATGGATCTTTATTTATTTTGACTGCATGTTTTTCCGTATCGGAGATGAGTTTTGTTTGGGCTCGTTCCAAGGAGACGAGAGTTCTAGAAGCTAGTGAGTTTTAGGAAGACGAGTGTTCTAGAATCTAGTGAGTTTTAGGAAGACGAGTGTTCTAGAATCTAGTGAGTTTTAGGAAGACGAGTGTTCTAGAAGCTAGTGAGTTTTAGGAAGACGAGTGTTCTAGAAGCTAGTGGGATTTAGGATTCTATAGAAAGAAAAAGGAGAAACAAATAATCCTATTGTATATTAATATTTAGAAATACGTGTTTTTTTCTTGTTTTTAATAATTATTGTTGACAGCCAGTAGACACCATGTTTATATTCTAGAAGGTGAAGCATTGTAGTTGATTATAATGTGAAATGGAAGTTGTTTTCTGTTGGTGGTGAGCAAACTTTTCCAACAAAAATATAGGATATATTTGTTGTCTTAAGGGGGAAGGTGTTACAGGCTTTGGTATTTCGATTTATGTTATGAGGTTGGACTTTAGCGCGTTAGCACGTCTAGCTCGTTAGCACGTCTAGCTCGTTAGCACGTCTAGCTCGTTAGCACGTATAGCTCGTTAGCACATTTAGCACGTATAGCTCGTTAGCATTTTTTTCCTGTGAAACCATTGTGTTGCATCCATGTCTGAAATGTGCTGTATAAATAAAGCTTGATTTGATTTCAACAAATTAACCCAATGACTGACCAATCAACAGACTCCTGGTCCCTCTTAGTATGAAACCAGTATCAATCCCACTTTTCCAGCCTGCTGAAGGCGTGGTGGAGTGGTAAACACCACCCCCGGCTCTACCAGGGGCTTGAGGTGGTCTCCCACAGCTCTGCTTATGTCATGTTCTGTGGCCTTGCTGTTCCATTTCTTGACTGTCCCTGCAACACAGAAACACATTTAGTTATATTATATATAACACTCAAAGTAATGGATATGGAGCATCTATGGCCTCAGTTACACCTGGCACTTAAATGTGACTTCTGTCATCCGATCACTCCAAGCTGCATTAGGTTCAGATCTACCAGGATGGGCCTTTGACATCGTCTGGATGCAGTCAGGCCACCAAATATGCATCAGCAATGTAAAGAGATGGGGTGAATGAGTGGGGAAAGGTACATTTGACACAAATTACCTTCATAATATCAAAGAACATATGTGTGTGCCTGAGGGGAAATTAACTTTCATACAGCCAAAAGGGGTGAGAAATTACACCAATATCAGTGGACAATTTGCACTAATGTAAATAAACATAGATGATGGAACATATTCCCTTTTGCTGACGTGATGAACCGCTAAGGGGACATAAATATTTACCATCTAAACCATGTGTGACCTCTCACCTCTCTGGCTGTAGAAGTGTTCTTCCTAACCAGTCCCTCAACAGCTCTCTGACTGAGCTCCACCCTCACTGGGTCTTCAGAGGAGAGGAAGGCTGAGGAGGGATGGAAGGATGAATGGATCAGTCAGTCAAAGTGTAGTCCTGCTGTCTATGCTGTCTGACAAAATCACTATTTTAGTAGTTCATTAAAGTAAATAAGGCTTTATGACTGCAGAATACCAACTATCAATCACTTAGATCATGTATTTTCAGGTGGAGATAAATCCTTGGGATGTCCCTAGCCCGTTGAATTTGACATTTAAAATGGTTAAGGTTAGGGTTTAGGGTAGGGATGTCCCAAAGATCCCAGATAGCATTGACCTTCGTGCATTCTTCTGTCTCTTTTACATAGCAGGTGTAAAATAAACAGACAAGACAAGTAGGCACGCAATGGATTATGGTCATTGTGGTTAATTATATTTTATGCGCTAAACTATGTAGAATATTGGCCTGTTGGAAACTACAACTCCCTACTACATCACACAGTTCAGGCTGGGTTTGATTTATCTCTAGAGAAACTACATCTCCCTACTACATCACACAGTTCAGGCTGGGTCTGATTTATCTCTAGAGAAACTACAACTCCCTACTACATCACACAGTTCAGGCTGGGTTTGATTTATCTCTAGAGAAACTACAACTCCCTACTACATCACACAGTTCAGGCTGGGTCTGATTTATCTCTAGAGAAACTACAACTCCCTACTACATCACACAGTTCAGGCTGGGTTTGATTTATCTCTAGAGAAACTACAACTCCCTACTACATCACACAGTTCAGGCTGGGTCTGATTTATCTCTGTGCAATGTTGTGAGGAAAAAGCTATGTTAACCTCTTTAAGTTTATGACTTCTAATGTGTTGAAGGATCTCTTTAAGGTTGAGAAGTTTATGTGTATGTTTGTGTGGTGTCTGCAACCACACACCCTCTGGGCAGACAGACCACAGGCGCTTGGCCCAATCCAGGGAACCGTTGATCTACTTCAGAGGAACTGTGTGTAGAGTGATTTCCTGTTGTTTTGACACCTCACTAGAAGACTAGAATAACTAGCTGTTGCTACAGAACGAGACGACCAATTCACAGTTAGTCTGTGTCTCGTTCTCCACACACGGACACATACCAAGATCACGTGTTTTCTATATGCACAAGATAGTTTGACTATATAAGGCTTCTGAACTCCTTGTGTCATCGAGCTCTTGGCCTTCCACCTCAGAGTGTAGGGCTGACCAGCTACTTTATTGCAATTCTTATCAAATAAAGGTTGATTGTTTGAAGAAATGGCAAATTCTTATTGGTTAGAATTTCCACCACAATTTGCAGTAGGCTTTTTCAATACCAACAATGATAGACTAGATCCATTCTGTTGTTGATTTACTTCTGTGGTTTGAGTCGTTGTCCTGTTGCATCACCCAACTTCTGTTGAGCTTCAATTGGCAGACAGATAGTCTAACATTCTCCTGCAAAATGTCTTGATATACTTGGGAATTCATTTTTCCGTCATTGATAGCAAGCTGTCCAGGCCCTGAGGCAGCAAAGCAGCCCCAAACCATGATGTTCCCTCCAGCATACTTTACAGTTGGGATGAGGTTTTGATGTTGGTGTGCTGTGCCTTTTGTTCTCCACACATAGTGTTGTGTGTTCATACTGTATTGGAGCAGCAGCAGCTGACTGCCCAGTTCAACATCAGTTCACCGTCTCACCTCATACTGTATTGGAGCAGCAGCAGCTGACTGCCCGGTTCAACATCAGTTCACCGTCTCACCTCATACTGTATTGGAGCAGCAGCAGCTGACTGCCCGGTTCAACATCAGTTCACCGTCTCACCTCATACTGTATTGGAGCAGCAGCAGCTGACTGCCCGGTTCAACATCAGTTCACCGTCTCACCTCATACTGTATTGGAGCAGCAGCAGCTGACTCCCCGGTTCAACATCAGTTCACCGTCTCACCTCATACTGTATTGGAGCAGCAGCAGCTGACTGCCCGGTTCAACATCAGTTCACCGTCTCACCTCATACTGTATTGGAGCAGCAGCAGCTGACTGCCCGGTTCAACATCAGTTCACCGTCTCACCTCATACTGTATTGGAGCAGCAGCAGCTGACTTGATCGTTGATACTAATCATCATGTTTGAATCTGAGAGTAAATAGAGCCGACTACACTCTAAAAATGAAGGGTTCAACTGGAGTTGTTCTCAGATCCCCTAAGAACCGTAGGGTTCTTGGTCAATGAAAAACAGCCCCAAAAGGTTCTTCAAAGAACTTGTTAGAAGGTGGGTTCATCGAGGAACCTCCGTTGTTGCTGGACTTCTTCCGGGAACTTCGCAATTACAACTGAAAACGATGGTGACAAGTTTGGATGCGACAACAGTTAAAAAGGTTAAGTTGGGTTGATGTTTGGCTCTGAATATGTCTCGAAATCATTTATTATAATAATATAACATACTAATAATGAATAACGAAGACAATTCTGGTTTTCTGTGAATATCTTCCATAACGTTACTATAGTTAATGAACGTAAATATTAGAAAGCCGGGTTTGACCGTCGGCGTTGTATGAGCTACAGTACAGTACCGTTAGCTAGCTAGCTAACGTTATGTCCTAACTAGGCACAACTAGGTTTGGATTATTTCCTCAATATATTCTTTACCATATATTGTATATCGTTTCCATAAAGCCAACAACAGCTCTTATTCCTTCCCTTTCTCTAATGTATTTTGTAATAAAATTAGCAAGTGTAGTAAGATCATTGCTTTACTTTACTAGGACTGGAGACCACAGCAGCGATTCTGCTCTTGCCCTACCTCTTCAATGAGGACCCGAGTGGCCTTTATGTCCGTGACAAGGTATGTCTATACACCAATCATCTGTTTCTTCATAAACATAGGTGTGCATGCTTATATAAAACTACAGCTGAACATTTGTTATGTTCTTTGTTGATTGTTTGTGTATTAATCTTTTCTTACTTTTGTTGACACAGATTTCACCGCTCTTCACTCCTTTACTGCACATCGGTGGAAATCCATTTCACCATGAGAGTGAAATCCCTCTGGCCTTTGATGGGGAGAACATCCAGGCCCTCGAGGACGTCACCATGAGAGTGAAATCCCGCTGGCCTTTGATGGGGAGAACATCCAGGCCCTCGAGGATGTCACCATGAGAGTGAAATCACGCTGGCCTTTGATGGGGAGAACATCCAGTCCCTCGAGGACGTCCCCATGGGTCTTGGGGCTCTGCTACGGCTGGATATTTATTTTCCCTTAATTTCCCAAAAATGTCAGAAAAACCCTTATGTTGTTAAGTTACTGTGTTCTGGGGATCAGAGAAGTTGGGGTGAAGTTACCAGGGCCGGTCATAAAGATGGCAAACTTCCTAACATAACTAAGTGGATACGATATACACACTAAAGCTGAAAAATCTGTATTTAGCATCAAGTCTACAATGTTGTTAGTTTACCTGTGATTCACTCCAGTTTCTGAGACAACTGCCCAGACTTTATAGACAGTTTAATAATGCTTAAAACTCATCTTTATCAAATGATCCATTAAAGATACCAACTCAAAGCCTACGTTCGTCTATATATGGGTTGTTTAAATTGTATCTAATTATATTCCCAGTATTACTTCATCAAATCTCTACTAATCATTATACACACATACAATTCATCATATTTTCATATATTCACAGAATCCATAGAAAACATAAGACATTCTTAGGTACTCACGACAACCATTCCATTTGCTTTTTCAAGGACTCTCCACAGCTACGAAGCAGCTCTCCAAACACACTCACAACGGAACCAAAAAATATACGTTTGTTTCCCGGACAATGACCATGGGATCCTCAACGGTTCTCTAACCTCCCAGAGACCACGGCAAAATCAAGCCTCCCAGGAACTATAGACCTTCCGCTGCTTTCTAAAATATCATCCCCCTCTCAATACCACCCCGTGATCTTCTATGATGGGCAGTGAAGGAACGGAACCCCAAGATAACGTTATATCAAAGCTTATTATCCACATGCCAATCATCTGATTAAGCATATTTCTATATGAGGAACTATAGATCTCTAGGAGGAACTATAGATCTCTAGGAGGAACTATAGATCTCTAGGAGGAACTATAGACCTCTAGGAGGAACTATAGATCTCTTGGTGGAACTATAGATCTCTAGGAGGAACTATAGATCTCTAGGAGGAACTATAGATCTCTATGAGGAACTGTAGATCTCTAGGAGGAACTATAGATCTCTAGGAGGAACTATAGATCTATTTCTATGAGGAACTATAGATCTCTAGGAGGAACTATAGATCTCTATGAGGAACTATAGATCTCTAGGAGGAACTATAGATCTCTATGAGGAACTATAGATCTATCTCTATGAGGAACTATAGATCTCTAGGAGGAACTATAGATCTCTGTGAGGAACTACAGATCTCTAAAGGAACTATAGATCTCTAGGAGGAACTATAGATCTCTAGGAGGAACTATAGATCTCTAGGAGGAACTATAGATCTCTAGGAGGAACTATAGATCTCTATGAGGAACTATAGATCTCTAGGAGGAACTATTGATCTCTAGGAGGAACTATAGATCTCTGTGAGGAACTATAGATCTCTAGGAGGAACTATAGATCTCTAGGAGGAACTATAGATCTCTAGGAGGAACTATAGATCTCTAGGAGGAACTATAGATATCTAGGAGGAACTATAGATCTCTAGGAGGAACTATAGATCTCTAGGAGGAACTATAGATCTCTAGGAGGAACTATAGATCTCTAGGAGGAACTATAGATCTCTAGGAGGAACTATAGATCTCTATGAGGAACTATTGATCTCTAGGAGGAACTATAGATCTCTGTGAGGAACTATAGATCTCTAGGAGGAACTATAGATCTCTAGGAGGAACTATAGATCTCTAGGAGGAACTATAGATCTCTAGGAGGAACTATAGATCTCTAGGAGGAACTATAGATCTCTAGTGAGGAACTATAGATCTCTAGGAGGAACTATAGATCTCTAGGAGGAACTATAGATCTCTAGGAGGAACTATAGATCTCTAGGAGGAACTATAGATCTCTAGGAGGAACTATAGATCTCTAGGAGGAACTATAGATCTCTAGGAGGAACTATAGATCTCTAGGAAGAACTATAGATCTCTATGAGGAACTATAGATCTCTAGGAGGAACTATAGATCTCTATGAGGAACTATAGATCTCTAGGAGGAACTATAGATCTCTATGAGGAACTATAGATCTCTAAAGGAACTATAGATCTCTAGAAGGAACTATAGATCTCTAGGAGGAACTATAGATCTCTAGGAGGAACTATAGATCTCTAGGAGGAACTATAGATCTCTAGGAGGAACTATAGATCTCTAGGAGGAACTATAGATCTCTAGGAGGAACTATAGATCTCTAGGAGGAACTATAGATCTCTAGGAGGAACTATAGATCTCTGTGAGGAACTATAGATCTCTAGGAGGAACTATAGATCTCTAGGAGGAACTATAGATCTCTAGGAGGAACTATAGATCTCTAGGAGGAACTATAGATCTCTAGGAGGAACTATAGATCTCTAGGAGGAACTATAGATCTCTTTTACTATCCAAACATCAGATTATGACTCAGTCACACAACTCTCATACCACAGTCACACAACTCTCATACCACAGTCACACAACTCTCATATCACAGTCACACAACTCTCATATCAGAAAATATGAAATGGGGTCCAGGTTTAAAATAATTACAGGTTTAAAACAATTACAGGTGCACCTTACTATCTTGTACTATATCATAAATGGTCTTAACTAGTAAACACAGATTCTAGTTGTCATCTAGTTCACACAGATTCTAGTTGTCATCACGTTCACACAGATTCTAGTTGTCATCTCGTTCACACAGATTCTAGATATTTAACGCGAAATGACCGAACCCAGGGCATACCTGGCAGCACGTTTAAAATCATTGGAATTCACCACTTCTGAGAGTCACACAGACACTTTTCAGAATGAGGTCCTTCTTCCAATAGAGTTTCACCAGGTACCGTGTTTCACACAGAACCCACAGTCACCCTGGCTCCTCACCCCTACAGACCAATCCCCACTGTGATCAATTCAGTGTCAGGATGGCTCTAGGTCGCCCGCAGCCGACCAATGATAGGTGTCTGAGTCGACTGACTCTCAGATCATCCTCCACTGACTCGGCCCTGTTTACGCCTCCAAGGTGCCCCCTCACACAGGAATACACACTCAGAGCCTACTGACTGGGCCCTGTTTACACCTCCACACAGGAATACACACTCAGAGCCTACTGACTGGGCCCTGTTTACACCTCCACACAGGAATACACACTCAGAGCTTCCTGACTGGGCCCTGTTTACACCTCCACACAGGAATACACACTCAGAGCCTACTGACTGGGCCCTGTTTACACCTCCACACAGGAATACACACTCAGAGCCTACTGACTGGGCCCTGTTTACACCTCCACACAGGAAAACACACTCAGAGCCTACTGACTGGGCCCTGTTTACACCTCCACACAGGAATACACACTCAGAGCCTCCTGACTGGGCCCTGTTTACACCTCCACACAGGAATACACACTCAGAGCCTACTGACTGGGCCCTGTTTACACCTCCACACAGGAATACACACTCAGAGCCTACTGACTGGGCCCTGTTTACACCTCCACACAGGAATACACACTCAGAGCCTACTGACTGGGCCCTGTTTACACCTCCACACAGGAATACACACTCAGAGCCTCCTGACTGGGCCCTGTTTACACCTCCACACAGGAATACACACTCAGAGCCTCCTGACTGGGCCCTGTTTACACCTCCACACAGGAATACACACTCAGAGCCTACTGACTGGGCCCTGTTTACACCTCCACACAGGAATACACACTCAGAGCCTACTGACTGGGCCCTGTTTACACCTCCACACAGGAATACACACTCAGAGCCTACTGACTGGGCCCTGTTTACACCTCCACACAGGAATACACACTCAGAGCCTACTGACTGGGCCCTGTTTACACCTCCACACAGGAATACACACTCAGAGCCTCCTGACTGGGCCCTGTTTACACCTCCACACAGGAATACACACTCAGAGCCTCCTGACTGGGCCCTGTTTACACCTCCACACAGGAATACACACTCAGAGCCTACTGACTGGGCCCTGTTTACACCTCCACACAGGAATACACACTCAGAGCCTACTGACTGGGCCCTGTTTACACCTCCACACAGGAATACACACTCAGAGCCTCCTGACTGGGCCCTGTTTACACCTCCACACAGGAATACACACTCAGAGCCTCCTGACTGGGCCCTGTTTACACCTCCACACAGGAATACACACTCAGAGCCTACTGACTGGGCCCTGTTTACACCTCCACACAGGAATACACACTCAGAGCCTCCTGACTGGGCCCTGTTTACACCTCCACACAGGAATACACACTCAGAGCCTACTGACTGGGCCCTGTTTACACCTCCACACAGGAATACACACTCAGAGCCTCCTGACTGGGCCCTGTTTACACCTCCACACAGGAATACACACTCAGAGCCTACTGACTGGGCCCTGTTTACACCTCCACACAGGAATACACACTCAGAGCCTACTGACTGGGCCCTGTTTACACCTCCACACAGGAATACACACTCAGAGCCTCCTGACTGGGCCCTGTTTACACCTCCACACAGGAATACACACTCAGAGCCTACGAGGATTTTCTAAAAACTCCACTTTGTTTCACCTCTTTCTTTTTTTTTTAAAACTACGTTGGAGGATGGGTATACCACTATATATACTATACTGATGTATCCACTATATATACTATACTGATGGTATCCACTAGATATACCTATCTGATGGTATCCACTATATATACTATACTGATGGTATCCACTATATATACTATACTGATGGTATCCACTATATATACTATACTGATGGTATCCACTATATATACTATACTGATGGTATCCACTATATAAACTATACTGATGGTATCCACTATATACTATACTGATGGTATCCACTATATATACTATACTGATGGTATCCACTATATATACTATACTGATGGTATCCACTATATATACTATACTGATGGTATCCACTATATATACTATACTGATGGTATCCACTATATATACTATACTGATGGTATCCACTATATATACTATACTGATGGTATCCACTATATACACTATACTGATGGTATCCACTATATATACTATACTGATGGTATCCACTATATATACTATACTGATGGTATCCACTATATATACTATACTGATGGTATCCACTATATATACTATACTGATGGTATCCACTATATATACTATACTGATGGTATCCACTATATATACTATACTGATGGTATCCACTATATATACTATACTGATGGTATCCACTATATACACTATACTGATGGTATCCACTATATACACTATTCTGATGGTATCCACTATATATACTATACTGATGGTATCCACTATATATACTATACTGATGGTATCCACTATATATACTATACTGATGGTATCCACTATATATACTATACTGATGGTATCCACTATATATACTATACTGATGGTATCCACTATATATACTATAGCTGATGGTATCCACTATATATACTATACTGATGGTATCCACTATATATACTATACTGATGGTATCCACTATATATACTATACTGATGGTATCCACTATATATACTATACTGATGGTATCCACTATATATACTATACTGATGGTATCCACTATATATACTATACTGATGGTATCCACTATATATACTATACTGATGGTATCCACTATATATACTATACTGATGGTATCCACTATATATACTATACGGATGGTATCCACTATATATACTATACTGATGGTATCCACTATATATACTATACTGATGGTATCCACTATATACACTATACTGATGGTATCCACTATATATACTATATCTGATGGTATCCACTATATACTATACTGATGGTATCCACTATATATACTATACTGATGGTATCCACTATATTACTATACTGATGGTATCCACTATATATACTATACTGATGGTATCCACTATATATACTATACTGATGGTATCCACTATATATACTATACTGATGGTATCCACTATATATACTATACTGATGGTATCCACTATATATACTATACTGATGGTATCCACTATATATACTATACTGATGGTATCCACTATATATACTATACTGATGGTATCCACTATATACTATACTGATGGTATCCACTATATATACTATACTGATGGTATCCACTATATATACTATACTGATGGTATCCATATATACTATACTGATGGTATCCACTATATACTTACTGATGGTATCCACTATATATACTATACTGATGGTATCCACTATATACATATACTGTTGGTATCCACTATATACATATACTGATGGTATCCACTATATACACTATACTGATGGTATCCACTATATATACTATACTGATGGTATCCACTATTATACTGATGGTATCCACTATATACTAACTGATGGTATCCACTATTATACTATACTGATGGTATCACTATATATATATACTGATGGTATCCACTATATATACTATACTGATGGTATCCACTATATATACTACTGATGGTATCCACTATATACACTATACTGTTGGTATCCACTATATACACTATACTGATGGTATCCACTATATATACTATACTGATGGTATCCACTATATATACTATACTGATGGTATCCACTATATATACTATGATGTATCCACTATACTATACTGATGGTATCCACTATATATACTATACTGATGGTATCCACTATATATACTATACTGATGGTATCCACTATATACTATACTGATGGTATCCACTATATATACTATACTGATGGTATCCACTATATACTATACTGATGGTATCCACTATATATACTATACTGATGGTATCCACTATATATACTATACTGATGGTATCCACTATATATATATATGATGGTATCCACTATCTATACTATACTGATGGTATCCACTATATATACTATACTGATGGTATCCACTATATATACTATACTGATGGTATCCACTATATATACTATACTGATGGTATCCACTATATATACTATACTGATGGTATCCACTATATATACTATACTGATGGTATCCACTATATATACTATACTGATGGTATCCACTATATATACTATACTGATGGTATCCACTATATATACTATACTGATGGTATCCACATATATACTATACTGATGGTATCCACTATATATACTATACTGATGGTATCCACTATATATACTAACTGATGGTATCCACTATATATACTATACTGATGGTATCCACTAATATACTATACTGATGGTATCCACATATATACTATACTGATGGTATCCACTATATATACATACTGATGGTATCCACTATATATACTATACTGATGGTATCCACTATATACTATACTGATGGTATCCACTATATTACTATATGATGGTATCCACTATATATACTATACTGATGGTACCATATATACTATACTGATGGTATCCACTATATACACTATACTGATGGTATCCACTATATATAATACTGATGGTATCCATATATACTTACTGATGGTATCCACTATATATACTATACTGATGGTATCCACTATATATACTATACTGATGGTATCCACTATATACACTATACTGATGGTATCCACTATATATCTATACTGATGGTATCCACTATATATACTATACTGATGGT
Organism: Salmo trutta; assembly: GCF_901001165.1. Classification (NCBI taxonomy): domain Eukaryota; kingdom Metazoa; phylum Chordata; class Actinopteri; order Salmoniformes; family Salmonidae; genus Salmo; species Salmo trutta. Next base: position 7,258,511 of record NW_021822911.1, on the reverse strand, counting down.
ATCCACTATATATACTATACTGAGGGTATCCACTATATATACTATACTGATGGTATCCACTATATATATCCACTATATATACTATACTGATGGTATCCACTATATACTACTGATGGTATCCACTATATATATACTATACTGATGGTATCCACTATATATACTATACTGATGGTATCCACTATATATACTATACTGATGGTATCCACTATATATACTATACTGATGGTATCCACTATATATACTTTACTGATGGTATCCACTAATATATACTATACTGAGGTATCCACTATATATCTATACTGATGGTATCCACTATATATACTTACTGATGGTATCCCTATATATACTATACTGATGGTATCCACTATATATCTATACTGATGGTATCCACTATATATACTATACTGATGGTATCCACTATATATACTATACTGATGGTATCCACTATATATACTATACTGAGGGATCCACTATATACTATACTGTGGTAATCCACTATATAACTATACTGATGGTATCCACTATATATACTATACTGATGGTATCCACTATATAGACACTATACTGGATGGAGATCCACTATATACACTATCACTGGATTGTATCCACTATATATACTTTACTGATGGTATCCACTATATACACTATACTGATGGGATCCACTATATATATTATACTGATGGTATCCACTATATATACTATACTGATGGTATCCACTATATATTACTTACTGATGGTATCCACTATATATACTATACTGATGGTATCCACTATATATACTATACTGATGGTATCCACTATATATATACTATACTGATGGTATCCACTATATATACACTATACTGATGGTTTCCACTATATATACTATACTGATGGTATCCACTATATATACTTTACTGATGGTATCCACTATATATACTATATTGATGGTATCCACTATATATACTATACTGATGGTATCCACTATATATACTATACTGATGGTATCCACTATATATACTATACTGATGGTATCCACTATATAGACTATACTGATGGTATCCACTATATATACTATACTGATGGTATCCACTATATATACTACTATACTGATGGTATCCACTATATATACTATACTGATGGTATCCACTATATATACTATACTGATGGTATCCACTATATATACTTTACTGATGGTATCCACTATATATACTTTACTGATGGTATCCACTATATATACTATACTGATGGTATCCACTATATATACTATACTGATGGTATCCACTATATATACTATACTGATGGTATCCACTATATATACACTATACTGATGGTATCCACTATATATACTATACTGATGGTATCCACTATATATACTATACTGATGGTATCCACTATATATACTATACTGATGGTATCCACTATATATACTATACTGATGGTATCCACTATATATACTATACTGATGGTATCCACTATATATACTATACTGATGGTATCCACTATATATACTATACTGATGGTATCCACTATATATACTATACTGATGGTATCCACTATATATACTATACTGATGGTATCCACTATATAACTATAGACTGATGGTATCCACTATATATAGTATACTGATGGTATCCACTATATATACTATACTGATGGTATCCACTATATATACTATACTGATGGTATCCACTATATATACTATACTGATGGTATCCACTATATATACTATACTGATGGTATCCACTATATATACTATACTGATGGTATCCACTATATATACTATACTGATGGTATCCACTATATATACTATACTGATGGTATCCACTATATATACTATTCTGATGGTATCCACTATATATACTATACTGATGGTATCCACTATATACACTATACTGATGGTATCCACTATATACACTATTCTGATGGTATCCACTATATATACTATACTGATGGTATCCACTATATATCTATACTGATGGTATCCACTATATAGACTATACTGATGGGTATCCACTATATACTATACTATACTATACTGATGGTATCCACTATATATACTATACTGATGGTATCCACTATATATACTATACTGATGGTATCCACTATATATACTATACTGATGGTATCCACTAGATATACTATACTGATGGTATCCACTATATATACTATACTGATGGTATCCACTATATATACTATACTGATGGTATCCACTATATATACTATACTGATGGTATCCACTAATATAACTATACTGATGGTATCCACTATATATACTATACTGATGGTATCCACTATATAACTATACTGATGGTATCCACTATATATACTATACTGATGGTATCCACTATATATACTATACTGATGGTATCCACTATATATACTATACTGATGGTATCCACTATATATACTATACTGATGGTATCCACTATATATACTATACTGATGGTATCCACTATATATACTATACTGATGGTATCCACTATATATACTATACTGATGGTATCCACTATATATACTATACTGATGGTATCCACTATATATACTATACTGATGGTATCCACTATATATACTATACTGATGGTATCCACTATTATACTATACTGATGGTATCCACTATAATACTATACTGATGGTATCCACTATATATACTATACTGATGGTATCCACTATATACTAACTGATGGTATCCACTTAATACTATACTGATTGGTATCCACTATATATACTATACTGATGGTATCCACTATATATACTATACTGATGGTATCCACTATAATACTATACTGATGGTATCCACTATATATACTATACTGATGGTATCCACTATATATACTATACTGATGGTATCCACTATATATACTATACTGATGGTATCCACTATATATACTATACTGATGGTATCCACTATATATACTATACTGATGGTATCCACTATATATACTATACTGATGGTATCCACTATATATACTATACTGCTATGGTATCCCTATATATACTATACTGATGGTATCCACTATATATACTATACTGATGGTATCCACTATATATACTATCTGATGGTATCCACTATATATACCTATACTGATGGTATCCACTATATATACTATACTGATGGTATCACTATATATACTATACTGATGGTATCCACTATATATACTATACTGATGGTATCCACTATATATACTATACTGATGTATCCACCTATATATACTATACTGATGGTATCCACTATATACACACTATACTGATGGTATCCACTATATATACTATACTGATGGTATCCACTATATATACTATACTGATGGTATCCACTATATACCTATACTGATGGTATCCACTATATATACTATACTGATGGTATCCACTATATCTGATGGTATCCATATATATACTATACTGATGGTATCCACTATATATACTATACTGATGGTATCCACTATATATACTATACTGATGGTAATCCACTATATATACTATACTGATGGTATCCACTATATATACTATACTGATGGTATCCACTATATATACTTATACTGATGGTATCCACTATATATACTATACTGATGGTATCCACTATATACACTATACTGATGGTATTCCACTATATATACTATACTGATGGTATCCACTATATTACTATAACTGATGGTATCCACTATATATACTATACTGATGGTATCCACTATATATACTATACTGATGGTATCCACTATATATACTATAACTGATGGTATCCACTATATATACTATACTGATGGTATCCACTATATATACTATACTGATGGTATCCACTATATATACTATACTGATGGTATCCACTATATATACTATACTGATGTATCCACTATATATACTATACTGATGGTATCCACTATATATACTATACTGATGGTATCCACTATATATACTATACTGATGGTATCCACTATATATACTATACTGATGTATCCACTATATATACTATACTGATGGTATCCACTATATATACTATACTGATGGTATCCACTATATATACTATACTGATGGTATCCACTATATATACTATACTGATGGTATCCACTATATATACTATACTGATGGTATCCACTATATATACTATACTGATGGTATCCACTATATACACTATACTGATGGTATCCACTATATATACTATACTGATGGTATCCACTATATATACTATACTGATGGTATCCACTATATATACTATACTGATGGTATCCACTATATATACTATACTGATGGTATCCACTATATATACTATACTGATGGTATCCACTATATATACTATACTGATGGTATCCACTATATACTATACTGATGGTATCCCCTATATATACTATACTGATGGTATCCACTATATATACTATACTGATGGTATCCACTATATATACTATACTGATGGTATCCACTATATATACTATACTGATGGTATCCACTATATATACTATACTGATGGTATCCACTATATATACTATACTGATGTATCCACTATATACTATACTGATGGTATCCACTATATATACTATACTGATGGTATCCACTATATATACTATACTGATGGTATCCACTATATATACTATACTGATGTATCCACTATATATACTATACTGATGGTATCCACTATATATACTATACTGATGGTATCCACTATATATACTATACTGATGGTATCCACTATATATACTATACTGATGGTATCCACTATATATACTATACTGATGGTATCCACAATACTATACTATTACCACTATACTGATGGTATCCACTATATATACTATACTGATGGTATCCACTATATATACTATACTGATGGTATCCACTATATATACTATACTGATGGTATCCACTATATATACTATACTGATGGTATCCACTATATATACTATACTGATGGTATCCACTATATATACTATACTGATGGTATCCACTATATATACTATACTGATGGTATCCACTATATATACTATACTGATGGTATCCACTATATATACTATACTGATGGTATCCACTATATATACTATACTGATGGTATCCACTATATATACTATACTGATGGTATCCACTATATATACTATACTGATGGTATCCACTATATATACTATACTGATGGTATCCACTATATATACTATACTGATGGTATCCACTATATATACTATACTGATGGTTATCCACTATATATACTATACTGATGGTATCCACTATATATACTATACTGATGGTATCCACTATATATACTATACTGATGGTATCCACTATATATACCTATACTGATGGTATCCACTATATACTATATGATGGTATCCACTATATATACTATACTGATGGTATCCACTATATATACTATACTGATGGTATCCACTATATATACTATACTGATGGTATCCACTATATTACTATACTGATGGTATCCACTATATATACTATACTGATGGTATCCACTATATATACTATAACTGAGTGGTATCCACTATATATCACTATACTGATGGTATCCACTATATATACTATACTGATGGTATACCACTATATACTATACTGAGGTATCCACTATATATACTATACTGATGGTATCCACTATATATACTATACTGATGGTATCCACTATAAATACTATACTGATGGTATCCACTATATTATACTATACTGATGGTATCCACTATATATACTATACTGATGGTATCCAGCTATATATACTATACTGATGGTATCCACTATATATACTATACTGATGGTATCCACTATATAACTATACTGATGGTATCCACTATATATCTATACTGATGGTATCCACTATATATACTATACTGATGGTATCCACTATATATACTATCTGATGGTATCCACTATATATACTATACTGATGGTATCCACTATATATACTATACTGATGGTATCCACTATATAACTATACTGATGGTATCCCCTTATATACTATACTGATGGTATCCCTATATACTATACTGATGGTATCCACTATATTACTATACTGATGGTATCCACTATATATACTATACTGATGGTATCCACTATATATACTATACTGATGGTATCCACTATATACTATACTGATGGTATCCACTATATATACTATACTGATGGTATCCACTATATATACTATACTGATGTATCCACTATATATACTATACTGATGGTATCCACTATATATACTATACTGATGGTATCCACTATATATACTATACTGATGGTATCCACTATATACACTATACTGATGGTATCCACTATATATACTATACTGATGGTATCCACTATATATACTATACTGATGGTATCCACTATATATACTATACTGATGGTATCCACTATATATACTATACTGATGGTATCCACTATATATACTATACTGATGGTATCCACTATATACTATACTGATGGTATCCACTATATATACTATACTGATGGTATCCACTATATATACTATACTGATGGTATCCACTATATATACTATACTGCTGGTATCCACTATACTACTATACTGATGGTATCCACTATATATACTATACTGATGTATCCACTATATATACTATACTGATGGTATCCACTATATATACTATACTGATGGTATCCACCTATATATACTATACTGGTGTATCCACTATATATACTATAACTGATGGTATCCACTATATAACTATACTGATGGTATCCACTATATATACTATACTGATGGTATCCACTATATATCTATACTGATGGTATCCACTATATATACTATACTGATGGTATCCACTATATATACTATACTGATGGTATCCCACTATATATACTATACTGATGGTATCCACTATATACACTATACTGATTGGATCCACTATATATACTATACTGATGGTATCCACTATAATACTATACTGATGGTATCCACTATATCTACTATACTGATGGTATCCACTATATATACTATACTGATGGTATCCACTATATATACTATACTGATGGTATCCACTATATATACTATACTGATGGTATCCACTATATATACTATACTGATGGTTCCACTATATATACTATACTGATGGTATCCACTATATATACTATACTGATGGTATCCACTATATATACTATACTGATGGTATCCACTATATATACTATACTGATGGTATCCACTATATATACTATACTGATGGTATCCACTATATATACTATACTGATGGTATCCACTATATATACTATACTGATGGTATCCACTATATATACTATACTGATCGGTATCCACTATATATACTATACTGATGGTATCCACTATATATACTATACTGATGGTATCCACTATATATACTATACTGATGGTATCCACTATATATACTATACTGATGGTATCCACTATATATACTATACTGATGGTATCCACTATATATACTATACTGATGGTATCCACTCTATATACTATACTGATGGTATCCACTATATATACTATACTGATGGTATCCACTATATATACTATACTGATGGTATCCACTATATATACTATACTGATGGTATCCACTATATATACTATACTGATGGATCCACTATATATACTATACTGATGGTATCCACTATATATACTATACTGATGGTATCCACTATATATACTATACTGATGGTATCACTAATATACACTATACTGATACTATACTGATGGTATCCACTATATATACTATACTGATGGTATCCACTATATATCTATACTGACGGTATCCATATATATACTATACTGACGGTATCCACTATATATACTATACTGATGGTATCCACTATATATACTATACTGATGGTATCCACTATATATACACTATACTGATGGTATCCACTATATACACTATACTGATGGTATCCACTATATACACTTTACTGATGGTATCCACTATATACACTATACTGATGGTATCCACTATATATACTATACTGATGGTATCCACTATATATACTATACTGATGGTATCCACTATATATATACTATACTGATGGTATCCACTATATATACTTTACTGATGGTATCCACTATATATACTATACTGATGGTATCCACTATATATACTATACTGATGGTATCCACTATATATACTATACTGATGGTATCCACTATATATACACTATACTGATGGTTTCCACTATATATACTATACTGATGGTATCCACTATATATACTTTACTGATGGTATCCACTATATATACTATATTGATGGTATCCACCTATATATACTATACTGATGGTATCCACTATATATACTATACTGATGGTATCCACTATATATACTCTACTGATGGTATCCACTATATATACTATACTGATGGTATCCACTATATATACTATACTGATGGTATCCACTATATATACTATACTGATGGTATCCACTATATATACTATACTGATGGTATCCACTATATATACTATACTGATGGTATCCACTATATATACTATACTGATGGTATCCACTATATATACTATTACTGATGGTATCCACTATATATACTTTACTGATGGTATCCACTATATATACTATACTGATGGTATTCACTATATATACTATACTGATGGTATCCACTATATATATACTATACTGATGGTATCCACTATATATACACTATACTGATGGTATCCACTATATATACTATACTGATGGTATCCACTATATATACTATACTGATGGTATCCACTATATACACTATACTGATGGTATCCACTATATATACTATACTGATGGTATCCACTATATATACTATACTGATGGTATCCACTATATATACTATACTGATGGTATCCACTATATATACTATACTGATGGTATCCACTATATACACTATACTGATGGTATCCACTATATATTATACTGATGGTATCCACTATATACTATACTGATGGTATCCACTATATATACTATACTGATGGTATCCACTATATATACTATACTGATGGTATCCACTATATATACTATACTGATGGTATCCACTATATATACTATACTGATGGTATCCACTATATATATACTATACTGATGGTATCCACTATATACTATACTGATGGTATCCACTATATATATACTGATGGTATCCACTATATATACTATACTGATGGTATCCACTATATATACTATACTGATGTTATCCACTATATACTATACTGATGGTATCCACTATATATACTATACTGATGGTATCCACTATATATACTATACTGATGGTATCCACTATATATACTATACTGATGGTATCCACTATATATACTATACTGATGGTATCCACTATATATACTATACTGATGGTATCCACTATATATACACTATACTGATGGTATCCACTATATACACTATACTGATGGTATCCACTATATATACTTTACTGATGGTATCCACTATATATACACTATACTGATGGTATCCACTATATATACTATACTGATGGTATCCACTATATATACTATACTGATGGTATCCACTATATATATACTATACTGATGGTATCCACTATATATACTTTACTGATGGTATCCACTATATATACTATACTGATGGTATCCACTATATATACTATACTGATGGTATCCACTATATATATACTATACTGATGGTATCCACTATATATACACTATACTGATGGTTTCCACTATATATACTATACTGATGGTATCCACTATATATACTTTACTGATGGTATCCACTATATATACTATATTGATGGTATCCACTATATATACACTATACTGATGGTATCCACTATATATACTATACTGATGGTATCCACTATATATACTATACTGATGGTATCCACTATATATACTATACTGATGGTATCCACTATATATACTATACTGATGGTATCCACTATATATACTATACTGATGGTATCCACTATATATACTATACTGATGGTATCCACTATATATACTATACTGATGGTATCCACTATATATACTATACTGATGGTATCCACTATATATACTATACTGATGGTATCCACTATATATACTATACTGATGGTATCCACTATATATACTATACTGATGGTATCCACTATATATACTATACTGATGGTATCCACTATATATACTATACTGATGGTATCCACTATATATACTATACTGATGGTATCCACTATATACTATACTGATGGTATCCACTATATATACTATTACTGATGGTATCCACTATATATACTATACTGATGGTATCCACTATATATACTATACTGATGGTATCCACTATAATATACTATACCTGATGGTATCCACTATTATCACTATACTGATGGTATCCACTATATATACTATACTGATGGTATCCACTATATATACTATACTGATGGTATCCACTATATATACTATACTGATGGTATCCCCTATATATACTATACTGATGGTATCCACTATATATACTATACTGATGGTATCCACTATATATACTATACTGATGGTATCCACTATATTACTACTATACTGATGGTATCCACTATATATACTATACTGATGGTATCCACTATATATACTATACTGATGGTATCCACTATATATACTATACTGATGGTATCCACTCTATATACTATACTGATGGTATCCCCCTATATATACTATACCTGATGTATCACTAATAGTACTATACTGATGTATCCACTATATATACTATACTGATGGTATCCACTATATATACTATACTGATGGTATCCACTATATATAACTATACTGATGGTATCCACTATATATACTATAATGATGGTATCCACTATATCATACACTATACTGATGGTATCCACTATATACACTATACTGATGGTATCACTATGATATACTTTACTGATGGTATCCACTATATACACTATACTGATGGTATCCACTATATATACTATACTGATGGTATCCACCTATATATACTATACTGATGGTATCCACTATATATATACTATACTGATGGTATCCACTATATATACTTTACTGATGGTATCCACTATATATACTATACTGATGGTATCCACTATATATACTATACTGATGGTATCCACTATATATATACTATACTGATGGTATCCACTATATATACACTATACTGATGGTTTCCACTATATATACTATACTGATGGTATCCACTATATATACTTTACTGATGGTATCCACTATATATACTATATTGATGGTATCCACTATATATACACTATACTGATGGTATCCACTATATATACTATACTGATGGTATCCACTATATATACTATACTGATGGTATCCACTATATATACTATACTGATGGTATCCACTATATATACTATACTGATGGTATCCACTATATATACTATACTGATGGTATCCACTATATATACTATACTGATGGTATCCACTATATATACTATACTGATGGTATCCACTATATATACTATACTGATGGTATCCACTATATATACTTTACTGATGGTATCCACTATATATACTTTACTGATGGTATCCACTATATATACTATACTGATGGTATTCACTATATACTATACTGATGGTATCCACTATATATACTATACTGATGGTATCCACTATATATACAATACTGATGGTATCCACTATATATACTATACTGATGGTATCCACTATATATACTATACTGATGGTATCCACTATAACACTATACTGATGGTATCCACTATATACTATACTGATGGTATCCACTATATATACTATACTGATGGTATCCACTATATATACTATACTGATGGTATCCACTATATATACTATACTGATGGTATCCACTATATACACTATACTGATGGTATCCACTATATATATATTATACTGATGGTATCCACTATATATACTATACTGATGGTATCCACTATATATATACTATACTGATGGTATCCACTATATATACTATACTGATGGTATCCACTATATATACTATACTGATGGTATCCACTATATATACTTAACTGATGGTTATCCACTATCTATATACTATACTGATGGTATCCACTATATATACTATTACTGATGGTATCCACTATATATACTATACTGATGGTAATCCACTATATATACTATACTGATGGTATCCACTATATATACTATACTGATGGTATCCACTATATATACTATACTGATGGATCCACTATATATATATCACGATGGTATCACTATATATACTATACTGATGGTATCCCACTATATATACTATACTGATGGTATCCACTATATATACTATACTGATGGTATCCACTATATATACTATACTGATGGTATCCACTATATATACACTATACTGATGGTATCCACTATATACACTATACTGATGGTATCCACTATATATACTTTACTGATGGTATCCACTATATACACTATACTGAGGTATTCCACTATATACTATGATGGTATCCACTATATATACTATACTGATGGTATCCACTATATATACTATACTGATGGTATCCACTATATATATACTATTACTGATGGTATCCACTATATATACTTACTGATGGTATCCACTATATATACTATACTGATGGTATCCACTATATATACTATACTGATGGTATCAACTATATATCTACTACTGATGGTATCCACTATATATACACTATACTGATGGTTTCCACTATATATACTATACTGATGGTATCCACTATATATATACTTACTGATGGTATCCACTATATATACTATTATTGATGGTATCCACTATTATACATCTATACTGTGGTATCCACTATCTATACTATACTGATGGTATCCACTATATATACTATACTGATGGTATCCACTATATATACTATACTGATGGTATCCACTATATATACTATACTGATGGTATCCACTATATATACTATACTGATGGTATCCACTATATATACTATACTGATGGTATCCACTATATATACTATACTGCTGGTATCCACTATATATACTATACTGATGGTATCCACTATATATACTATACTGATACACTATACTGATGGTATCCACTATATATACTATACTGATGGTATCCACTATATATACTATTCTGATGGTATCCACTCGGCTCGCTGCCTCTCAGATCAAAGGTGGGTCCATCTGCTCCGTTCCCGCAGTGTGGTCTCCCTGAGATCCCAAGTTAGAGGAATCCCTCGTGCACCATTTACCCAGGTCACCAGGAGCGGTCACCAAGTCAAGATTCACATCCCCATCGCCAAATGTGGTGGTTAATATCAAATGAGACAAACTTATCACACAAGTCAGAGTTATTCTTAAACTAAATCTTTATTCACTTATAAGGGAGCAGGTCAATACAACACACATATAAAGTCAATCAATTGGGTGCCCTATGATAATGATGGCTGGTCGAACAATCACCCCCAGATGATTCGTTGAGAGCCCCGAGACAAAAGTACAAAGGTCTTTTACAGCCAAGATACACCCCTTTTAACCTACATGACGAACAATAGATGTATAGAACGGGTCACAAGGTTAAGATTTGTATGAAAGATACTTATAATTCTCAGCAGACAGTATCTGCTGTAAAAACAGTACTCTTTGTGTAGAGACCAGGGTCTGGCCCTGGGGTCATCTCTCCCTGGTCCCATATAGAACAGAAACATTAACTCATGCTCTGTAATGCGGTCTCTTTAGGTTTTATCAACCAAAAGACATTGTAAATCTCCTGTCAGTGTTTTCTCCCAGAGGCCCATCATCAGTAGAACACACAGACACAATAGTTCTAAGAACCCTCTATTCTGTTGCATAAAACAACCATTTGATGCAATAAAAGTATTATAACATAATCTTGCAGTTTTGCTCTCAGTGTCGACAAAAGAAACACCCACACCAAACTTAAAGGTGTAACACATACTGACTAACGAGGTGACACCAATCAGTGCGTCCTACGTGCTAACGAGCTAGACGTGCTAACGAGCTAGACGGGCTAAAGTCCAACCTTAAAACATAAATGGAAAAACCAAAGACTAACACCTTAATAGAATGCTTACCACCAACAGAAAACAACTTCCATTTCACATTATAATCAACTACAATGCTTCACCTTCACCAATATAAACATGGTGTCTACTGGCTGTCAACAATTAAAAAATAGAAAAAAATATAAATTTATAAAATTAGCTTCTGACTGTCGTCCTAAAACTCACTAGCTTCTAGAACTCTAGTCTTTCTAAAACTCACTAGCTTCTAGAACTCTCGTCCACTTGGAGCCCAAACAAAACTCATCTCCAAATCGGAAAAACATGCAGTCAAAATAAGATCCATAGCAACTCACTGGCTAAATGCAAAACACAATTTTCTTTGACTGCCCACCTTGAGACAATCAGAAACCAAGTTGTCCTCGCCATGGACACAAGCACCAAAAACACTGTTGTTTTGACAAGTAGCAATAAACTACTGATATTGATTAGGGGGGAAATCAGGTTGTACGTGCTGTTGAAACTTGACAACAAAATACAAACACATGGAAATGGGAGATATCTTTCACCTCACTGGTTAAAGGAAAACCTGCAGAAGACAGTCAGCTACATTTTGGAGTGATTAATTTAAATTTAGGGGTCGCTGAACAAAGGAACACAACACTTATTTTTCATAACTCATCGGTATCATGCTAAAATCATTTGTGTGAGAGGAGGGAGAGAGGAGGTTGCACATTCTGTTAAAACTAACACCTCAAAAACCACACGGAATCTGGGAATAATGTGTACATCCCTGGTTAGAGGACAATTTGTAGAAAACAGCTAGATACATTTTGAAGTGTTGCATTTTGATTCAAGTGGGTCACCAATGCTGTAAATGTAACACAGCTCTTTTTTTGTTAGTCACTTTTTGTTAAATCTCATAAATAGTAACTCATCCATTTCAGAGCCTGGATTTTCCCCCTGAGGCTAATATCCATATCATGCTGAAATCAATAGAACAGGGGACAAACGTTTAGGGTTCTACATTGTGACATCATTAAAATACTCCTTCTACAATGTTAAAACATTCTACATTGTGACATCATTAAAATACTCCTACTACAATGTTTAAACATTCTACATTGTGACATTATTTCATTGATATCATGAAACAACTCCTTCATGTATTTTCTGATGTTTGATCAGAGATCTTTTATCAGAGTATCTCTTGTCACATTGACCACAGCTATAAGGTTTCTCTCCTGTGTGTGTTCTCTTGTGTTGAGTCAGATGTCCAGATTGACCAAAACTCTTCCCACATTTACCACAGCTATAAGGTTTCTCTCCTGTGTGTGTTCTCTGGTGCACTGTCAGTTCTCCAGATTGACCAAAACTCTTCCCACATTGACCACAGCTATAAGGTTTCTCTCCTGTGTGTCTTCTCTGGTGTACAGTCAGAATGCTTGATGTAGTGAAACTCTTCCTACATTGATCACAGCTATAAGATTTCTCTCCTGTGTGTATTCTCTGGTGTACTGTCAGATAATCAGATGAAGTAAAACTCTTCCCACATTGATCACAGCTAAAAGGTTTCTCTCCTGTGTGTATTCTCTGATGAATTGTAATGCCTGATGAGGTGAATCTCTTCCCACAGTCAGAGCAGCAGTGAGTTCTCTTCCCTGTGGGTCTCTGCTGGTGTTTATTGAGGTGTTCAGATCTGGAGAGACTCTTCTCTGCCTCGTCAGCATCATGAGGTTGTTGAGGCTCCCCAGAGGATCCACGATAGTCACATCTCTCTCCTGTGTGAACAACAAAGTTAGACAGATGATTAAAGGCCCAAAACAGCAGAAATGCACTGTAAAAGGTGATGCCAACAGCGGAGCCATGATGTTGTACAACAATTGACGTCTGTAATCAATGTTAAAATGATTTAACAATTGTCTTAAAAAGAGCAAGAATAGTCATATTTAGTCTTGTTTTCACATTAGTAGTAAAACCAATGATTGTAGGCTAGAAAGAAATTATTAAAGTTGTTGAAACCCTAAGCAATGTGCCAGACGACTTTGGTCTCCAATATAGGCCCCTTTCTGTGTTTGCTAGAATTGCGGCACGAGGGCAAAGCACACAATTTGGTTGCAGAAACTCATCCCTGCTAATGAGGAAATGGCTAGTTATGGATGTAGTATATCTGGTAATGAGGAAACCACTAGTTATGGATGTAGTATATCTGGTAATGAGGAAACACTAGTTACGGATGTAGTATATCTGGTAATGAGGAAACCACTTGTTATGGATGTAGTATATCTGGTAATGAGGAACCCACTAGTTATGGATGTAGTATATCTGGTAATGAAGAAACCACTAGTTATGGATGTAGTATATCTGGTAATGAGGAAACCACTAGTTATGGATGTAGTATATCTGGTAATGAGGAAACCACTAGTTATGGATGTAGTATATCTGGTAATGAGGAAACCACTAGTTATGGATGTAGTATATCTGGTAATGAGGAAACCACTAGTTATGGATGTAGTATATCTGGTAATGAGGAAACCACTAGTTATGGATGTAGTATATCTGGTAATGAGGAAACCACTAGTTATGGATGTAGTATATCTGGTAATGAGGAAACCACTAGTTATGGATGTAGTATATCTGCTAATGAGGAAACCACTAGTTATGGATGTAGTATATCTGGTAATGAGGAAACCACTAGTTATGGATGTAGTATATCTGCTAATGAGGAAACCACTAGTTATGGATGTAGTATATCTGGTAATGAGGAAACCACTAGTTATGGATGTAGTATATCTGGTAATGAGGAAACCACTAGTTATGGATGTAGTATAACTGGTAATGAGGAAACCACTAGTTATGGATGTAGTATATCTGGTAATGAGGAAACCACTAGTTATGGATGTAGTGTATCTGGTAATGAGGAAACCACTAGTTATGGATGTAGTATATCTGGTAATGAGGAAACCACTAGTTATGGATGTAGTATATCTGGTAATGAGGAAACCACTAGTTATGGATGTAGTATATCTGCCTGGAGCAAAAAATGGTGAGCAAAGATTTTAGTTTTTCACAATGTATTCTGAATATTACAGCACTAGATCAGGAGCGCTACTCAAGGAAACTCACATTAAGTTCTGTGTCTATTCACTAATTCACCACCGTGGGGGAAAATTCAGGGGAGTTCTCATAGCCTGACAGAAAAAATAGCCTCCATTTGCAGGTTGCTTATGAGTGCATTTCACATTACTTTTGGATTATAATTGTAAGGCTCGCTTGAATCTCCTGCTTAATATGTTTGTGTTATTGTCGCAAATCAACTGCTTTATACTTAAAAAACACTTCAACCAGTAAAATGCTCCTTGGCTAGCTTTAACATCAGCCTGACAATGAGGGTTTGTACACTAAGTGTTTAACAAACAATAACATAGTAGAGGTCGACCGATTGATTTTTCAACGCCGGTACCGATTATTGGATGACCCCCCAAAAAAACCATACCGATTAAATCGGCCAATTTTAAATATATATTTGTAATAATGACAATTACAATAATACTGAATGAACACATTCATTTTAACTTAATATAATACATCAATAAAATCAATTTAGTCTCAAATAAATAATGAAACATGTTCCATTTGGTTTAAATAAATAATGGAACATGTTCCATTTGGTTTAAATAAATAATGAAACATGTTCCATTTGGTTTAAATAAATAATGAAACATGTTCCATTTGGTTTAAATAAATAATGAAACATGTTCCATTTGGTTTAAATAAATAATGAAACATGTTCCATTTGGTTTAAATAAATAATGAAACATGTTCCATTTGGTTTAAATAAATAATGAAACATGTTCCATTTGGTTTAAATAAATAATGAAACATGTTCCATTTGGTTTAAATAAATAATGAAACATGTTCCATTTGGTTTAAATAAATAATGAAACATGTTCCATTTGGTTTAAATAAATAATGAAACATGTTCCATTTGGTTTAAATAAATAATGAAACATGTTCCATTTTGTTTAAATAAATAATGAAACATGTTCCATTTGGTTTAAATAAAGAAACATGTTCCATTTGGTTTATATAAATAATGAAACATGTTCCATTTGGTTTAAATAATGCAAAAACACTGTGTTGGAGAAGAAAGTAAAAGTGCAATATGAGCCATGTAAAAAAGCTCTTAACATATAACTATTTCTCTCTATATCATTTGAAATTCATATAGATTTTTATTTATTTATTTAATTTATATATTTTCTTACCTTTAGTGGGTTAACTGCCTGTTCAGGGGCAGAACGACAGATTTGTACCTTGTCATCTCGGGGATTTGAACTTGCAACCTTTCAGTTACTAGTCCAACGCTCTAACCACTAGGCTACCCTGCCACCCAGAATGTTCTTATAGGCACTATAGTATTGCCAGCCTAATCTTGGGAGTTGACAGGCTTGAAGTCATAAACAGAGCTGTGCTTCAAGCATTGCGAAGAGCTACTGGCAAACGCAGGAAAGTGCTGTTTGAATGAATGTTTGAATGAATGCTTACAAGCCTGCTGCTGCCTACCACCGCTCAGTCAGACTGCTATATCAAATCATAGACTTAATTATAATATAATAAACACAGAAATACGAGCCTTAGGTCATATTCAATTTAATATCGCTCTTCACCGAGCCCAGGAAGGGGTGGAGCCAAACAGGTGTTGTACCTCGTTTCCCTCCTTCAGGGAACAGTAATTATAGTCATAAAGTTACACTCCCTTTCAGTCGGTCAACTTCGGTACAACATACTATGGGGAAATACAATCATTCCCCAACTGACCCAAACGGCCCCTAAATGAAACGGCCCCTGGCAGACCACCCAGACCTGACCTCTTCAAGACGCGTCAGTTTTGTCAATTTATTCATTTTATTTTGTTTGAAACACTCCTGTTAATGTTGAGTAAGGACGCACACCTAATTACACATATAGAAGTAGGACTAGTCTACCTGGTTACCCATATAGAAGTAGGACTAGTCTACCTGGTTACACATATAGAAGTAGGACTAGTCTACCTGGTTACACATATAGAAGTAGGACTAGTCTACCTGGTTACACATATAGAAGTAGGACTAGTCTACCTGGTTACACATATAGAAGTAGGACTAGTCTACCTGGTTACACATATAGAAGTAGGACTAGTCTACCTGGTTACACATATAGAAGTAGGACTAGTCTACCTGGTTACCCATATAGAAGTAGGACTAGTCTACCTGGTTACACATATAGAAGTAGGACTAGTCTACCTGGTTACACATATAGAAGTAGGACTAGTCTACCTGGTTACACATATAGAAGTAGGACTAGTCTACCTGGTTACCCATATAGAAGTAGGACTAGTCTACCTGGTTACCCATATAGAAGTAGGACTAGTCTACCTGGTTACACATATAGAAGTAGGACTAGTCTACCTGGTTACACATATAGAAGTAGGACTAGTCTACCTGGTTACCCATATAGAAGTAGGACTAGTCTACCTGGTTACCCATATAGAAGTAGGACTAGTCTACCTGAAGTAGGACTAGTCTACCTGGTTACACATATAGAAGTAGGACTAGTCTACCTGGTTACACATATAGAAGTAGGACTAGTCTACCTGGTTACACATATAGAAGTAGGACTAGTCTACCTGGTTACACATATAGAAGTAGGACTAGTCTACCTGGTTACACATATAGAAGTAGGACTAGTCTACCTGGTTACCCATATAGAAGTAGGACTAGTCTACCTGGTTACACATATAGAAGTAGGACTAGTCTACCTGGTTACACATATAGAAGTAAGACTAGTCTACCTGGTTACACATATAGAAGTAGGACTAGTCTACCTGGTTACACATATAGAAGTAGGACTAGTCTACCTGGTTACCCATATAGAAGTAGGACTAGTCTACCTGGTTACACATATAGAGGTAGGACTAGTCTACCTGGTTACACATATAGAAGTAGGACTAGTCTACCTGGTTACACATATAGAAGTAGGACTAGTCTACCTGGTTACGCATATAGAAGTAGGACTAGTCTACCTGGTTACGCATATAGAAGTAGGACTAGTCTACCTGGTTACACATATAGAGGTAGGACTAGTCTACCTGGTTACACATATAGAAGTAGGACTAGTCTACCTGGTTACCCATATAGAAGTAGGACTAGTCTACCTGGTTACACATATAGAAGTAGGACTAGTCTACCTGGTTACACATATAGAAGTAGGACTAGTCTACCTGGTTACACATATAGAGGTAGGACTAGTCTACCTGTCCTGTGTGCAAATGTAGGTCTATAAATGTGCCCATTTGGGGATGTCTGATAGTATTTCTGATTGTCTTAATGCACCACCACTAATGAGTTGGAGCTTCTCAATGTAATTTTTTCTTCACCTCAAACAGCAAGTAAACAAAGTCTAATCAAAATCAACTGCGAATGACAATAGTTCCTCAAAGTATTTTCGTAAAATATTTCCAGCTCTCACCCTTTCGATAACCACTCAGCATAAAAGGGAAAAATGTAATTCTCTGATCCAGTAGAAGTGTCATAAAATACCTGATTACTTCTTATCCTTTGCACAAATAGCCTACAGCTGTGTCTGTCCAGAACTCACTGGAGCAGGAAACTGAGGGCCCAGAATATTTAGTAAAAAGACTTAGTAAAAAAAAAAAAATCAACTAAAAAAAATCACACATTAGTTCAACAACTGCAGAGTTTGTGTCCCTGTTTTATAAGATAGTACTCACTGTATTTACTGGTGTTAATCAGATCAATGTCCCTGTTTTATAAGATAGTACTCACTGTATTTACTGGTGTTAATCAGATCAATGTCCCTGTTTTATTAGATAGTACTCACTGTATTTACTGGTGTTAATCAGTTCTCCAGTCTTCTCTTCTTCGTCCTCCTCTAATGTGACAGTAATCTCCCCCTCTTCATCCTCCACTCCAAAAACTGCATCCTCCCCTTTCACTCTGAAGGCGTCTTTCTCTGTAACGTCTTTCTCTTCTTCTTTCACTGTAACAGCCTCACCCTCTACTTCTTGTTTTACTGTGACATCCTCCTCTTCCTTCTCCTCTTTCACGACAACGTTCAGCCACACTCCCTCTTTCTCCGTCCAGCAGACCTCTTCTTTAGCGGGAGGAGAGTAGTTTAGTGAACTCATGGTCGGGGATAATAGCTAGTTAGCATTAGCGACTTGTCTAGTGCTAATTTAACCAGCCAGCTAGCTGACTTACAACGTAAATATTACATAAAATGGGGTAGCTAGTTGTTTCCACATAAGTATGTTTAAATCACAGTAGCAATTAAACCACGAAATTGTATAAAGAACTTGAATGTTCAGACTTTGTCGGCTAGCGAGCTACCGAGGTGGCTGCAGTTGTTGAAGAAGCGTTCCGTCCACTAGATTATACGTCACACTAGAAACATCGCCTGAAAGACACATATCGCCATCTGCTGTCTGGAGGGAGGAAACGCAGTTGAGGAGGGAAAACTATTTTTATTCTTCATTGAATTATAATATTATAAAGCAGTTTAGGGAAACGTTTTTTTCTCTCCATTAAATATTTATATTATTATTAACACGTATAAAGAGCAACAAGTGTTGTTTGATTAGTTCAGATTTTTTTATGATAATTTAAAACAAACTCTAAATCTACTCCACATCTGTATTTCTGATTCAGTCAAATAACTAGATATCAAAATAATAATAAGCAAAAAATAAGCAAAAAATTACTGTATAAAATAAATAAATAAACTTTACCCACTACCAGGATATTTTAGCCCAAACCTGGTTACCTCTCTGCTAGGAGGCTGAAACTTGGCCATAAGTGGATCTTCCAGCAAAACACATTAACATCCACAAAGAAACGGTTATTTGGCACAAAATCTCAGTCATCTCCGTCTTCGGACTTAAACTCCATTGAAAACCTGTGGTTTGAATTGAACAGGGCAGTCCATAAGCGCAGACTAAATAAATCAGGGACATGGAGAGATTCTGTATGGAGGAATGGTCTAAGATCCCACCCAATGTGTTCTCTAATCCCATAAAACATTTGATTGTCATTATCCTCCCAAGGGGAGGGTGCTGGAGTATTGAAAACATGGGAGGCAATAATTCAGACCCCTACCTTTTGAGAATTACATGTTAAACTAAATCTCTTTCTCTGAGCAATTCTATTAGTATAAAATAATATAATTTCTTTATTTTTTACATACAATATAGCTCCGTATTTTAATTATTTATTTAATAGAGTCGTTTATCTCATCTTTATCAAGGGTGTCAACAATTTTGTCCCCCACTGACCTCCATACTGCTGCTACATGGTGTAACAATACATCATGTAGATGTATATAATGAACAGACTAGGTCTATACTGCTCCTACATGGTGTATCAATACATCATGTAGATGTATATAATGAACAGACTAGGTCTATACTGCTCCTACATGGTGTAACAATATATCATGTGGATGTATATAATGAACAGACTAGGTCTATACTGCTCCTACATGGTGTAACAATACATCATGTAGATGTATATAATGAACAGACTAGGTCTATACTGCTCCTACATGGTGTAACAATACATCATGTAGATGTATACTACCGTTCAAAAGTTTGGGGTCAATTAGAAATGTCCTTGTTTTTGAAAGATTTTTTTTGTTTTGTAAACAGTGTGCTGGCTTTCTTGTTCTTTAATAACAAAGCTTTTGTAAACAGTGTTTGTTGCATGCAGAAATTCAACCATGAAGGCCTTATTCATGCAGTCTCTGAACAGTTGATGTTGAGATGTGTCTGTTACTTGAACTCTATGAAGCATTTATTTGGGCTGCAATCTGAGGTGCAGTTAAAACTCTAATGAACGTATCTTCTGCAGCAGAGGGTTTTCCTTTCCTGTGGCAATTCTCATGAGAGCCACCCATACCTTGTCCCAACACAACTGATTGGCTCAAATGCATTAAGAAGGAAATAAATTCCACAAATTAACATTTCATTGAAATTAATTCCAGGTGACTACCTCATGAAGCTGGTTGAGAGAATGCCAAGAGTGTGCAAAGCTGTCATCAAGGCAAAGGGTGACTGCTTTAAAATATCTCAAATATAAAATACATTTTGATTTGTTTAACCCTTTTTTGCTTACTACATGATTCCATATGTGTTATTTCATAGTTTTGATGTCTTCATTATTATTCTACAATGTAGAAAATAGTAAAAATAAAAACCCTTGAATGAGTAGGTGTGTCCAAACCCTTGAATGGTACTGTATGTAAATGTGATATTTCAGTTGATGTTTTTGTTACATTTGAAACATTTATAAAAACCTGTTTTTGCTTTGTCATTATGGGGTATTGTGATGTCATTCTGGGGTATTGTGATGTCATTATGGGCTATTGTGATGTCATTATGGGGTATTGTGATGTCATTATGGGATATTGTGTGTAGATTGAGGGTAAAATATTGATTTCATTCATTTTCGAATAACAGAGCAAAATGTGGAAAAAGTGAAGGGGTCTGAATACTTTCCGACTGCACTGTATATATAGGGGCAGTACTTAGTGACATCACTTCCTGAAACAGGAGGTACAAATATATAACATAGGTTCACAATATCAACATTCAAGGTATCAAAATATATGACCAAGCTGGAAGTGGAAACGCCAGCCCAGCCACAATCCTAGAGGTTCACTGATGGTCAACCTCCTCCTTCACATCTGACTCCTGATGATCAACCTCCTCCTTCACACCTGACTCCTGATGATCAACCTCCTCCTTCACATCTGACTGCTGATGATCAACCTCCTCCTTCACATCTGACTCCAGTGATCAATCCAGAGCATCTTCTTTTTTGGGGGAATCCCGATGGAGGACGTCATCCAATAGGCCGTCATCACCACCACCGCCCACAAGATAATTGTCATTCAGGTTATCAATGGGAAGAGCATTAGCAATATGTCCTGTCTGGTAACTTGTCTCGTTCAATGGATTTACATTGGCAGGTGCACAGGGAGAAACCCCATTAAAACACTTTTGGAAGTCTTTAACTAAATCAAAGTTTGTGGCCTGTGATGTTGGGACAGATAACAGTCCCTTATTATACAAGAGACAAAATCCCCTAATTCTACAGCACAACGGCAGAGTCATGTCTTCAGTGTAAAACTAACAATGACTCAATAATCCTTCTGGGAATGTTATGATGTCATAAAGTTATGGGAGGAGTTAGAAAGTTGGCTGTCAGAAGTACAATATTACTGTTAACGCAATAGAAAGGTCAAATGCTTTATTATCTAAAAATGTAAAGTTCTGGGCCACGGAGAGAAATAAAATGGTGCAGTTTGAGGCCATGTGGTGGAGAGTGATGCAGGAGCTGGAGATGGGGGTGTGTCAGTGGCGAGATGCGTGCGCTGAAGATGTGTGCTAGTGGGTCTGGGAAGGTGTGATGTAGTTAATGTTAGTATGATGTCGTTTGTGTGTGTATTGCTTATAAAATATAAAATATTTTTAAGTCCCAATGCAAAGTTACACCTCACTGTTCTATTTTTAGAGTTATTACATAAAACCAATCAGAATACAGAAGAATGACAAAGTCAGGTGTGAGGTAATATGGAGGACCAGCCTATTCCCTATGATGTAAACTACAACAGAAATAACTTCAAATGTATAACTTCATATTAAACCAATCGTTTGCACTCATGGGTTCCCACTAGATAACACAACCACACAGTAAATGAAACCCATGAGGTGTGGCTAATGTTGACAAGCTGGAGCTAGCTACCGAGCTAGCATACAAACTCTGTAGCACAGAGTAGATCCTCCATATGACGTAGAGAAATAGTGCATTGTGGGTAGTTTAGAAGATATCCAGAAATAAGTTAAGAAATATGTAATAACACAAAAATATAACTGTCCTTATAGGGAACCAGATCGTGACTACAGCTCAGTTACTAAGTCTTTAACCACACTGTGTTGTTACACTGGTGAGTAAAAACTCATGCTTCCTACACCTTTAACTTGTTGTCTGAAAATAAAATGTCATTTTACTGAACTGCGTCCAGTCAGCAGATGGACTAGATGCCTCTTAGGCCGCCCATTGTGACTCCATCAAGAATTCAGCAGAGCAAGTTTGTATGAAGGTCTGGTTATTAAATGGGTACATAGTTCAATAGTAATATCCTCTAAAACGCTCCGGTGACAAACTTTACTGCCCTGTTTCCAGTTGTCCACATGGCTGGGAGAACCTATTCAAGTAAGTAAATAGATTTTGAAAATGTAAAAAAACAACGATGTATTATTAGCTAACTAGCTACAGTGCAGGCTAACTCAAATGAGCTGCTAAATGAGCTAGCTAGCTATCTAGACAACTTCACATACTGTATAGATAGATAGCTAAGTGAATTAAATATCACCATCTACCTAACTTCATATTAGCTAGCCATCTTGATGTATTTATCACTGTAAAAAACAAACTCCAAATGCATTTGTAGGTAGCTAGCTAACAGCCATGGAGGAGGGTGAAAGGATAGCAGCCACAACTGTCAGTGAGAGAGGAGGCTATTCTGGATAGGGCAGGTACTTTTGTGTAGTTCCTGTCCCTAGAAGTGAGGACGGAGATAATAGTAACATAATATTCAGTGTGGTGTAATTTGACTATAATGAAGTCTGTTTCTTGTGAGGTTGTCTGTCCTCAGATAAAGAGCTCTATGAAAGCCAGTCTACATATGAAGAGGTCCCAATGAAGAGCAGTGGTTCTCAGTCCTGGGGACTCAGAGGGGAACATTGTTGTTTTTGCCTTCACACTGCACAGCTGATTCAAATGATCAACTCATCATTAAGCTTCAAGTGGTATTTATGTGTTCATTTGGGATGCCGTCCTTGATATGATCCTGTTATTGTCACATGCTACACATGTACATATGTGTGCCCATCTGTCTATCAATCCAATGTTATCATGATTTGTTATCAGTGATATTATACTTCAGTAATCCACAATGACCTGGTGATGTAACAGTCTAATAATTACATTGTCTTCCATATTCCTACAGATACCTTGTAACTGGAGATTCCTTCAGAACGATTGCCTACAGTTACCGTGTAGGGCACTGCAAGGTTGGGTGACCAGGGTCATCTGGGACTGCCTCCTGGAGGAATTCAGGTGTGTGAAGGCTACCTGTGTCCTGCGTAACTTCATGAGGATGGACACGAGGACCAGGAGGGGATCTGCAGCTCGCCGCCATGTGCCAGAGGAGGAGTCTGCTGCTCTGCAGGATGTTTCAAGGATGGGGTCCAACAACGCAGCAAGAGAGGCAATCCGTGTGCAGGAGATCTTCACCTCCTACTTCTTCAAAGAGGGTGCTGTTCCCTGGCAACACCACAGACTACACTATGCACAACCAAAGGCTCTTTTAAGAGCCATTCACATTGCAATAAGAGTATTCTTCCATTTACTGAGCTATGTCAACTGCAGTTATTCAATTCACAGTTTCTCTCCCTTTGATTTCTACTTCTCAGGTGAGGGTGCTGTTTAGGTAAGGGTGTGATGTCTGTGAAAAAAACAAAACAGGCTATTTTAAATCACCCATATTGAAAAAATGTAGAACAATTAGACACCCTTATAACCCACACCTACACACTCATGTATCAATCTGATTGATGGATTGTGTTGTGCAGTAAACAGGCTCAGGTGTATAACTGTGGCTCCTTCCACCTTCAAAGAATAGGCAAGAGGGCCAACCATGGAGAATAGTAAGACACTTCATTATTTCTATAACTACGCTGTATTGTTTGTCCTTGTGTGTCCGTTCATGTTTTTCAGCATAAAGTCCTCTGCAGCCACTTAGTGTGGTGTGGACACCAGGTGAGGCCACACAGAGATTCCTGTTGAACACTGTCGCTTTAACTACCTTATTTTCTCAATAACAGTCTCTCTCCTTCACTTCATCCCTCTCTCCCCTTCTCCCTAAATCCTCTAGGTTATATCAGCTGTGTCGGTGAACCCCTCCTGCATCTGAACTGGCTACATAGAGGGCACAGCATGATCAGAGGTGAGAGGTCACTTGGTCAGGTCAACAGGAAGTATTATTAAAGAGATGCTTTACATTGAAATACAGATAGAGATGCAGTAGTCCCAGAGTTAATGATCCCAGGTCAGTTTATATTATACAGGAAGTATTATTAAAGAGATGCTTTACATTGAAATACAGATAGAGATGCAGTAGTCCCAGAGTTAATGATCCCAGGTCAGTTTATATTATACAGGAAGTATTATTAAAGAGATGCTTTACATTGAAATACAGATAGAGATGCAGTAGTCCCAGAGTTAATGATCCAAGGTCAGTTTATATTATACAGGAAGTATTATTAAAGAGATGCTTTACATTGAAATACAGATAGAGATGCAGTAGTCCCAGAGTTAATGATCCCAGGTCAGTTTTGCATTTCACCTCCTGATTGATGACTAACAATGTTAGAATAAAAAATTAAAACACAAGGTTTAAACATGCTCTCTCTCTCCATCTGTCTCTCGTCTGCAGGTATGTTTTGATGTGAGAGGATGCCAACCCCCAGTCCCATCATCGCCACCTCACCTGCTTTTAAGAACCTTTGGGCCGACGAGAGACACTATTATGTAATTGTGATGAACTGAGAGAATATTTATGTAGCACTGTGATTCATTAATCATGTGCTGCCTTCCCTGCTCCTATGTGCTTACCTCTTTCCCTTTCTGTCTTTTACACCTCTCTCACCACCTCCTCTTTCTTCCTCTGTTTTTATAATGCACAACAGATGTGCATTGAAGGACAGATTAAACTTGTATTTATAACACTTGGATAATGAGCTTTTCAATAAAGCGTTTCACATTCTCTACTGGTTGAAATGAAGTTTAATGTGATGAAATACTCCACCTATCCTGTGTTTATCAGATCAATGCAGATGAAGGACATTAGATGTTGAGATGAACCAGTGTTAGAGTATTTACATGATGCATAGGAAGTGTAGTGTTCTGTTTTTTAAATTATATTTCTGTATATATGAATTAACTAGTTAAATCCTGTTTCTAGTATATTAGTTACAATATGTAATAATTGATGTCCCAGGACCAAGATTGGTAAAACTGTTGAAGTGTATAATTGTAATACATACATGCAGACACAGCGTCATTCAAAGACTGGAATTTGATACTCCTGGTATTGGATATGACTGAAAAATAATCTCGAAGACATTCATACCTAAACTGCACCTTTATTTGCCAAGGTAGAGTACATGATCAATGAATATATTAAATGTACAGGCTACAATGTGGGGATCTCATGCATGGTAATAACTACATGTATATATGACTTGCATCCTTGGTACAACATGATATTATATTCTACTCAGTCCATAGGCTTCATTAATGTCATTCAGGCTGTTTTGAAGTTGATACAACTGGCTATGATAGCTGAGGTTCATAGGTTCTGAACTAATATGTATACCAAACGTTTGGGTCCATACACAGATCGGCTAGATAGCTAGCTACACATCCATAGGCATACAGGTATTATAATCATCCACTGCACAATAAGCAAGAACATAGCTAGCTACGTTATTTCATCTATCTGCATGGCAAATATCAGCAAGGCAAGCTTACACAATTGTACATTCAATTTGCAGTAAATTCTTCAGCTAACTAGATTCTATACATTCACTGTTTCACAAAACGACAGCCTGGTTTGCTGGTTGTTTCAGGAGTCCCTAAAACAACCAGAATGACAATTTCATACTCATGTCACAACACCCATAAAGCTGGTCAGCTAGCTGGTTAATGTTAGCTAGTCAGCTAGCTGGTTAATGTTAGCTAGTCAGCTAGCTGGCTAATGTTAGCTAGCTGGCTATTGTTAGCTAGTCAGCTAGCTGGATAATGTTAGCTAGTCAGCTAGCTGGCTAATGTTAGCTACTCAGCTAGCTGGTTAATGTTAGCTAGTCAGCCAGCTGGTTAATGTTAGCTAGTTGATTAATGTTAGCTAGTCAGCTAGCTGGTTAATGTTAGCTAGTCAGCTAGCTGGTTAATGTTAGCTAGTTGATTAATGTTAGCTAATCAGCTAGCTGGCTAATGTTAGCTAGTCAGCTAGCTGGTTAATGTTAGCTAGTCAGCAAGCTGGCTAATGTTAGCTAGTCAGCTAGCTTGCTAAATCGCGATTTTCGTAAATGAACTTTACGATAAAAAAATGCATAATCGTTTGTCTCTACATTAACTAACATTCCTGTCAACTGTACATGTTTTTGCATGATTCGTTATGACGTTATAATCCCTTACATTTGCTTCCATCCTAGTATTTCTGTCCGCCATCTTTGATCCAGTTCAGTTCTGTGTAGGGGTACCCCTCTCTCCTAGTGTTTCTGTCCGCCATCTTTGATCCAGTTCAGTTCTGTGTAGGGGTACCCCTCTCTCCTAGTATTTCTGTCCGCCATCTTTGATCCAGTTCAGTTCTGTGTAGGGGTACCCCTCTCTCCTAGTATTTCTGTCTGCCATCTTTGATCCAGTTCAGTTCTGTGTAGGGGTACCCCTCTCTCCTAGTATTTCTGTCCGCCATCTTTGATCCAGTTCAGTTCTGTGTAGGGGTACCCCTCTCTCCTAGTATTTCTGTCCTCCATCTTTGATCCAGTTCAGTTCTGTGTAGGGGTACCCCTCTCTCCTAGTATTTCTGTCCTCCATCTTTGATCCAGTTCAGTTCTGTGTAGGGGTACCCCTCTCTCCTAGTGTTTCTGTCCTCCATCTTTGATCCAGTTCAGTTCTGTGTAGGGGTACCCCTCTCTCCTAGTATTTCTGTCCTCCATCTTTGATCCAGATCAGTTCTGTGTAGGGGTACCCCTCTCTCCTAGTGTTTCTGTCCACCATCTTTGATCCAGATCAGTTCTGTGTAGGGGTACCCCTCTCTCCTAGTGTTTCTGTCCACCATCTTTGATCCAGTTCAGTTCTGTGTAGGGGTACCCCTATCTCCTAGTATTGCTGAAGAAAGTCTAACAGTCACTAGTGCAGCAGCAGCCTCCCCTGGTCCTAGTGCCGCACGGTAAGAAGTTTAAGATGCTATGGAACGGTTGACGAAAAAAAATAAATCACAGAAAATATATATATTGACTGATATTGATTTATTTAGGGGGGGGGGCTAATGAATATTTTAGCACCAGCGATGTCTTATTCCTACCCTTTAACTTTTTGTCTGACAGAATAAACATTTTACTCAACTGCGTTACCCACTCCAGTCAGCAGATGGCGGTCTGGGAATTTAACGCAATGCTGTTGGTGTGACGTATAATGTAGTGGACGGAACTCTTCTTTCAACAGCAACAACAGTTATTCAGCCACCTCGGTAGCTTGCTAGACAAAATAGCCGAACCGATAAAGCTCTTTAGACGCGTTAGTGTATATTAGCCACTGTGTTTTAAACCCACTTCTGTCGTCTAGTTAGTTATCCGGATTAATTTCATATTTACGGTGTTGTTGTTATTATTCAGCTAGCGGGCTGGTTAAGTTAGCATTAGCCTAGCTAGCTAACATTCACAAACATGCGGTCACTGAGCTACTCTCCTGCTAAAGAAGAGAACATCACAGTAAAACAAGAAGTAGAGGGTGAGGCCGTTACTGTGAAAGAAGAAAAAGACGCGTTCAGAGTGAAAGAGGAGGAGGATGTTACAGTAAAAGAAGAGGAGGATGCAGTTTATGGAGTGAAAGAGGAAGAGGGGGAGATGACTGTTACATCGATAAAGGAGGTGGAAGAAGAGGAGGAAACTGGATATCTGGTCCCGGTTTCCCAAACGCATCTTAAGGCGTCCAATGGTTCTAACGGTGAACTCAGCCATAAGATGGTTTTGAGAAACCGTTCCCTGATTAACACTAGTAAGTAGTGTCTTAAATACAGAGGCACAAACTCTGCAGTTGTTGAACTGATGTTTGGTGTTAAAGCGGAAATATGCAATAGCTACATCAATATTTGGACTTTAAATTATTTATTTATAGCCATTGATTGTTGAAGAATATAACTCATGCCTCATGAGCTTAGTTCAACTGTTGTACCCCATCAGAACCCCAAATAAGCTTTTTTTACTCCAATGTTTAGAAACAATGTCAATCAACACTGTATAGCCTCAACATGGTTAAAACTATAATGTTGATATCATGGATGGTCAGTCCTTGCATCCATAGGTCTGTCTATGAATTTGAGAGTAATTACATTTCTCCAGACCCATCATCATCTTATTACCAAAACAGTGGTGGAATGACAGCTTTGTTATTGTTTCAACTGCAGATTGGTTGATGTGGCTTGTTTAAAGGGACAATCTAGGATTTAAACAGAAACAAAATGGCTGCCCAGAGGCTTGGTTTGGTAAACAGCTGAGGGATGGGGGAAGGAGAAATGTAACCACTCTCAAATAAATAGAGAAAGCTATTGTAGCAACCGTAACCCAACACCTAGCGACCTCTTCAAGAAGTTCAGACATCTTGGCGTAACAGTTATAAGGTGTTGGCTTGACAGTCGCTGGACCCAGGTTTGAGTCCAGCTCAGGGCTACCCCCTGAATTGACTACACTATAAATACAAGGACTGGCCATCCATAACGTCATAATGATAGTTTTAACCTGATTTCGAGGCTATATAGTATATTCTATAATTGCCCGTTAAGATTTGCTGTGGGGGTCAAATTTTTACAGCTGTTGGTACAGTTGAAGTGGGAAGTTTACATACACTTATGTAGGAGTCATTAAAACTCGTTTTTCAACCACTCCACAAATTTCTTGTTAACAAACTATCATTTTGGCAAGTCGGTTAGGACATCCACTTTGTGCATGACACAAGTAATTTTTCCAACAGTTGTTTACAGACCGATTATTTCTCCGTATAATTCACTGTATCACAATTCCAGTGGGTTTGAAGTTTACATACACTAAGTTGACTGCCTTTAAAGGTGAAACATACCTAGATTCAATAACATTTCTACGATTTAATAACATTCATGAATTGGTTTGAAACCTTTGTTTTAGAACCTTCTCAAAGTTGGTGCCTTGACGGTTTCTCACTCGTACCCTGACTTTTTAAAAGGGATTTTGGGACAATTAGCTTAGTTGTGTCACACGTTCCCTTAACTTTATTGACAACACCCAGATGGATACTGTCATTAAAACGGGTTTTCAATAATTACACATAATTCTTAATACTGTAGCTGTTTAGGTTACAGTCACATGTTCAACTATCATCAGCTGATCCAGGAAATCATTTTCTGAATTACAGTCAAATGACAAACATCACGACATGGGTATATTTGTTGTTAGGTGAAGTTATGGGTCCTACAGTAGGTCTATGTTATTGGTAGATGAAGTTAAGGGCCAATTTGGCAAACAGTGTACAATCCCTCATTGTCAGGCTGATGGAAAAGCCAAAGAGCATTTTACTGGTTAAATTTTTTTTAAGTACAAAGCGGTTGATTTGCGATAATCAAATCAAAGTTTATTTGTCACGTGCGACGAATACAACAGGTGTAGACCTTACAGTGAAATGCTTACTGACAGGCTCTAACCAATAGTGCGAAAAAAAGGTGTGTTTGTGTAAGTAAAGAAATAAAACAACAGTAAAAAGACATTTGAAAATAAGAGTAGCAAGGCTATATACAGACACCGGTTAGTCAGGCTTATTGAGGTAGTATGTACATGTAGATATGGTTAAAGTGACTGCATATATGATGAACAGAGAGTAGCAGTAGCGTAAAAAGAGGGGTTGGCAGGTGGTGGGACACAATGCAGATAGCCCGGTTAGCCAATGTGCGGGAGCACTGGTTGGTCGGGCCAATTGAGGTAGTATGTACATGAAAGTATAGTTAAAGTGACTATGCATATAAGATAAACAGAGAGTAGCAGCAGCATAAAAGAGGGGTTTGGGGGCACACAATGCAAATAGTCCGGGTAACCATTTGGTTACCTGTTCAGGAGTCTTATGGCTTGGGGGTAAAAACTGTTGAGAAGCCTTTTTGTCTTAGACTTGGCACTCCGGTATCGCCAAGCCATGCGGTAGTAGAGAGAACAGTCTATGACTGGGGTGGCTGGGGTCTGTGACAATTTTTAGGGTCTTCCTCTGACACCGCCTGGTGTAGAGGTGCTGGATGGTAGGCAGCTTTGCCCCAGTGATGTACTGGGCCGTACGCACAACCCTCTGAAGTGCCTTGCGGTCGGAGGCCGAGCAATTGCCGTACCAGGCAGTGATGCAACCGGTCAGGATACTCTGATGTTGCAGCTGTAGAACCTTTTGAGGATCTCAGGACCCATGCCAAATCTTTTTAGCTTCCCGAGGGGGAATAGGCTTTGTCGTGCCCTCTTCACGACTGTCTTCGTGTGTTTGGACCATTCTAGTTTGTTGTTGATGTGGACACCAAGGAATTTGAAGCTCTCAACCTGCTCCACTACAGCCCCGTCGATGAGAATGGGGACGTGCTCAGGTCTCTGACCTCCTCCCTATAGGCTGTCTCGTCGTTGTAGGTGATCAGGCCTACCACTGTTGTGTCGTCAGCAAACTTAATGATGGTGTTGGAGTCATGCCTGGCCATGCAGTCGTGGGAGAACAGGGAGTACAGGAGAGGACTGAGCACGCACCCCTGGGGAGCTCCAGTGTTGAGGATCAGCGTGGCAGATGTGTTGCTACCTACCCTCACCACCTGGGGGCGGCCCATCAGGAAGTCCAGGATCCAGTTGCAGAGGGAGGTGTTTAGTCCCAGGTTCCTTAGCTTAGTGATGAGCTTTGAGGGTACTATGATGTTGAACGCTGAGCTGTAGTCAATGAATAGCATTCTCACATAAGTGTTCCTTTTGTCCAGGTGGGAAAGGGCAGTGTGGAGTGCAATAGAGATCGCATCATCTGTGGATCTGTTTGGGCGGTATGCAAATTGGAGTGGGTCTAGGGTTTCTGGGATAATGGTGTTGATGTGAGCCATTACCAGCCTTTCAAAGCACTTCATGGCTACGGACGTGAGTGCTACGGGTCTGTAGTCATTTAGGCAGGTTGCCTTTGTGTTCTTGGGCACAGTGACTATGGTGGTCTGCTCAATCAGGGACATGTTGAAAATGTCAGTAAAGACACCTGCCAGTTGGTCAGCATATGCCCGGAGCACACTTCCTGGTAATCCATCTGGCCCCGCAGCCTTGTGTATGTTGACCTGTTTAAAGGTCTTACTCATGTCGGCTACGGAGAGCGTGATCACACAGTCGTCCGGAACAGCTGATGCTCTCATGCATGCCTCATTGTTGCTTGCCTCGAAGCAAGCATAGAAGTGATTTAGCTCGTCTTGTAGGCTCGTGTCACTGGGCAGCTCGCGGCTGTGATTCCCTTTGTAGTCTGTAATAGTTTGCAAGCCCTGCCACATCCAACGAGCGTCGGAGTCGGTGTAGTACGATTCGATCTTAGTCCTGTATTGACGCTTTGCCTGTTTGATGGTTCGTCGCAGGGCATAGCGGGATTTCTTGTAAGCTTCCGGGTTAGAGTCCCGCACCTTGAAAGCAGCAGCTCTATCCTTTAGCTCAGTGCGAATGTTGCCTGTAATCCATGGCTTCTGGTTGGGGTATGTACGTACAGTCACTGTGGGGACGACGTCCTCAATGCAATTATTGATAAAGCCAGTGACTGATGTGGTGTATTCCTCAATGTCATCGGAAGAATCCCAGAACATGTTCCAGTCTGTGATAGCAAAACAGTCCTGTAGTTTAGCATCTGCTTCATCTGACCATTTTTTTATAGACTGAGTCACTGGTGCTTCCTGCTTTAATTTTTGCTTGTAAGCAGGAATCAGGATGATAAAGTTGTGGTCGGATTTACCAAATGGAGGGCGAGGGAGAGCTTTGTCTCTGTGTGTGGAGTAAAGGTGATCTAGAAATGTTTTCCCTCTAGTTGCACATTTAACATGTTGATAGAGATTTGGTAGAACTGATTTAAGTTTCCCTGCATTAAAATCTCCGGCCACTAGGAGCGCCGCCTCTGGGTGAGTGGTTTCCTGTTTGCTTATTTCCTTATACAGCTGACTGAGTGCGGTCTTCGTGCCAGCATCTGTCTGTGGTGGTAAATAAACAGCCACGAAAAGTATAGCTGAGAACTCTCTAGGCAAGTAGTGTGGCCTGCAATTTATCACAATATACTCTACTTCAGGCGAGCAAAATCTAGAGACTTCCTTAGATTTCATGCACCAGCTGTTGTTTACAAATATGCACAGACCGACCCCCCTCGTCTTACCGGAGTGTGCTGTTCTATCCTGCCGGTGCAGCGTGTATCACGCTAGCTGAATATCCATGTCGTCATTCAGCCACGATTCTGTGAAACATAGGATATTACAGTTGTTGATGTCCCGTTGGGTAGGATATTCGTGAACGTACCTTGTCTAGTTTATTGTCCAAGGATTGCACGTTGGCGAGTAATATTGACGGTAATGGCAGCTTTCCTACTCGCCTTATGCGGGTCCGGACGAGGCATTCGGCTCTTCGTCCTCTGCGTCGCTTCCTTTTGCGAATAATTGGGATGTCGGCCCTGTGGGGTGTTTGGAGAATATCGTGTGAGTCCTGCTTGTTGTTGTTGTTGAAAAAATCTTTGTCTAATCCGAGGTGAGTGATCACTGTCCTGATATCCAGAAGCTCTTTTCTGCAGTAAGATACGGTTGCAGAAACATTTTGTACAAAATAATTTACCAATATCGCGAAAGAAAACATAATAGCACAATTGGTTAGGAGACCGTAAAACGGCAGCCATCTCCTCCGGAGCCATTTCTGAGTTAAAAGCGTTACCAAGCGGTTGATTTGCGATGATGACACAAACATTACATTGAGCAGGACATTCAAACAAGCCTTACAATTATAATCCAAAGTAGTGTGAAATGCACTCATACGCAACCTGGAAATGGAGGTTACTCCCCTGAGTTTTCCCCCATTCACATTCAGAATACATTGTGAAAAACTATTGGTTTCCTTATTAGCAGGGAGGTGTTTCTGCAATCAAATTGTGTGCGCATTGCCCTCGTGCTGCAATTTTATTAAACACAGAAAGGGGCCTGTATTGGAGACCAAAAGTCGTCTGGCACACTGCTTAGGATTTCAGCAACTTTAACTTTCTTCTAGCCTACAATCATCGATGTTACTACTAAAATATGACTATTCTTGCTAATTTTAAGACAATTGTCAAATAATCATTACATTCATTACAGATGTCAATTGCATGGCTACATCATGGCTACGCTGTTGGCATCACTTTTACAGTGGATTACCGCTGTTGCGGGCCTTTAACCATCTGTCTGACTTTGTTGTTCACACAGGAGAGAGACGTGACTATCGTGGGTCCTCTAAGGAGCCTCAACAACCTCATGATGCTGACAAGGCAGAGAAGAGTCTCTCCACATTAGAACACCTCAAGAAAAATCCTCAGAGATCCACAGGGAAGAGAACTCACCGCTGCTCTGACTGTGGGAAGAGTTTTGTTTCTTCAGGACATTTAAAGTCACACCAGAGAATACACACGGGAGAGAAACCTTATAGCTGTGCTCAATGTGGGAAGAGTTTTACTACATCTGGCCAGCTGACTTTACACCAGAGAACACACTCAGGAGAGAAATCTTATAGCTGTGGTCAATGCAGGAAGACTTTTATTCAATCTGGCCAGCTGACATTACACCAGAGAACACACACAGGAGAGAAACCTTATAGCTGTGATCAATGTGGGAAGAGTTTTGCTGCATCTAGCAATCTGACTCAACACCAGAGAATACACACAGGAGAGAAACCATATAGCTGTGATCAATGTGGGAAGAGTTTTTCTGCATCTAGCAGTCTGACTAAACACCAGAGAATACACACAGGAGAGAAACTATATAGCTGTGATCAATGTGGGAAGAGTTTTGCTGCATCTAGCAATCTGACTCTACACCAGAGAATACACACAGGAGAGAAATCTTATAGCTGTTATCAATGTGGGAAGAGTTTTGGTCAATCTTGCCAGTTGACTTCACACCAGAGA
Organism: Salmo trutta; assembly: GCF_901001165.1. NCBI lineage: Eukaryota > Metazoa > Chordata > Actinopteri > Salmoniformes > Salmonidae > Salmo > Salmo trutta. Next base: position 7,221,630 of record NW_021822911.1, on the reverse strand, counting down.
ACACACACAGGAGAGAAATCTTATAGCTGTGGTCAATGCGGGAAGACTTTTGTTCAATCTGGCCAGCTGACGTTACACCAGAGAACACACACAGGAGAGAAACCTTATAGCTGTGATCAATGTGGGAAGAGTTTTGCTGCATCTAGCAATCTGACTCAACACCAAAGAATACACACAGGAGAGAAACCCTATAGCTGTGATCAATGTGGGAAGAGTTTTGGTCAATCTGGGCAGCTGACTGTACACCAGAAAACACACACCGGAGAGAAACCTTATAGCTGTGCTCAATGTGGGAAGAGATGCACCCAGTCAGCAGACCTTAAAAAACATGAGAGAATACATACAGGAGAGAAACCTTATAGCTGTGCTCAATGTGGAAAGAGTTTTGCTGCATCTAGCGCTCTGACTCAACACCAGAGAACACACACAGGAGAATAGTATTTTAGCTGTGATCATTGTGGGAAGAGTTTTGGTCAATCTGGGAAGCTGACTGTACACAGGAGAGTACACACAGGAGACTGTACATAGGAGAGTACACACAGGAGACTGTACACAGGAGAGAAACCGTATAGCTGTGGTCAATGTGGGAAGAGTTTTGTTTCATCTAGCGGTCTGACAGTACACAAGAGAACACACACAGGAGAGAAATCTTATAGCTGTGACCAGAGATTCTCCGGTAAAAGACATCTGATCAAACATCAGAAAATACATGAATGAGTTGTTTCATGATTTCAATGAATTAATGTCACAATGTAGAATGTTTTAACATTGTAGAAGGAGTATTTTAATGATGTCACAATGTAGAACCCTAAACGTGTGTCCCCTGTTCTATTGATTTCAACATGATATGGATATTATCCTCAGGGGGAAAATCCAGACTCTGAAATGGAAGAGTACTATTTATGTGATTTAACAAAAAAGTGACTAACAAAAAAAGAGTTGTTACACTTACCACGTTGGTGACCCACTGGAATCAAAATGCAACAATTCAAAATGTATCTGGCTGTTTTCTACAAATTGTCCTCTAACCAGTGATGTACACATTATTCCCAGATTCCGTGTGGTTTTTGAGCTGTTAGTTTTAACAGGATGTACTCCCTCTCTCGCGCGATATAAGTGATGACAAATAAGTGTTGTGTTTCTCTTAGTGTTGGGGACACAAACTCAAAATGTAGCTGACTGTCTTCTGCAGGTTGTCCTCTAACCAGTGAGGTAAAAGATGTCTCCCATTTCCATGTGTTTATTTTTAGTTGTGAAAGTTTCAACAGCACGTACAGCCTGATTTCCCCCCTAATCGATATCAGTGATTTAATTTCAATGTACTTACAGCCTATACACATGGTCGCAGTATAATAAATTGGTCTATAATTAATTTTATTAACAATCCTACATCACTCCAGCATTTCTTGACAACATTCAAGTGCTAATTGTCTTTATTCCACTACTGAAGAAGCATGACTCAAATCACCTCATATTTCAAACATCCAGCCTGACAAAAGATACGTTTTATTATTTCATGCCTCACCCTTAAGTTAATTATTGCCAATAAATATTAACAAAGTGTTCATTTGCTTTTCATATTTACAATTCATGTAACGTTTAGTAATCATAATTATTTATGCAATCAACTGACCATTTTTGGGTACAATTATATTGACATTGCTGCCCTGCTTTTAGAATATCAGGGTTCATTCTCAGATGTGCCAACCCAAATGTACTAGAGCATGACATTGGGGACTGGGCCCCGATCCAACAACATGCCTATCTAGTGAACCCTGAAAAGAGAGAGAAGCTCTGCAGTGAGGTGGAACGTTACTACGGATATTGCAGGAGTTTGCTCTTGAAATCAGACATGACTAATACAATTTCATTTGAGTTTCGTTTGGGCTCGTTCCAAGGGGACGAGAGATCTAGAAGCTAGTGAGTTTTAGGAAGATGAGAGTTCTAGAAGCTAGTGGGTTTTAGGAAGACTAGAGTTCTAGAAGCTAGTGACTTTTAGGAAGACGAGAGTTCTAGAAGCTAGTGAGTTTTAGGAAGACGAGAGTTCTAGAAGCTTGTGAGTTTTAGGATTCTATATAAAGAAAAAGGAGAAAAAAATAATACTATTGTATATTATTATTTAAATACGTGTTTTTTTCATGTTTTTAATTGTTGACATCCAGTAGACACCATGTTTATATTGGTGAAGGTGAAGCATTGTAGTTGATTATAATGTGAAATGGAAGTTGTTTTCTGTTGGTGGTGAGCAAACTTGTCCTAAAGAAATGTAGGATATATTTGTTGTCTTAAAGGGGAAGGTGTTACAGGCTTTGGTTTTTCCATTTATGTTTTGAGGTTGGACTTTAGCACGTCTAGCTCGTTAGCACGTCTAGCTCGTTAGCTCGTTAGCACGTCTAGCTCGTTAGCACGTCTAGCTCGTTAGCTCGTTAGCCCGTCTAGCTCGTTAGCACGTCTAGCTCGTTAGCACATCTAGCTCGTTAGCACGTAGGACACACTGATTGGTGTCACCTCGTTAGTCAGTATGTGTTACACCTGTGCTGGCTTGTCCATCTCGTTAGTGGGAAGGTGTTTCACCTGAGCTGGTCCAGGTTCTATTTAAGAGTGTCTGGCCCAGTGCTCCAGTTGTCTTGATACATGTGGAGAGTCAACACCTTTAGTTGCTCCACCTTTTTGGTTTGCTTCCTGTCTTTAAGTTTGGTGTGGGTTTTTCTTTTGTTTTCCTCTTCTTGGGCAGATTTAGTGGGTCTCATGGTGGGTGTCTTTTAGGTCCCAGTTGTTGTTACTAGTCAACTTTCAGTGGACACCCTCATAGTGTCTTTCAGAGCCCCTCCTATAAAACAAGCTTGTAGTTTGGGTTGGACATTGCATCCAATTAATATTTTAATCAACGGAATTTCCTTAGGGTGCCAATTAGTCTTTAAGATGTTAATTTACTTTTTTATCCTCTTATGTTTGTTGTGTACTAAATATTAGTTTTTCTCCCCTGTGAAACCATTGTGTTGCATCCATGTCTGAAATGTGCTGTATAAATAAAGCTTGATTTGATTTGAACATATTGCAAAACAAATTAACCCAATGACCGACAATCAACATACTCTTGCAAAACCAATTAACAAATATGTGCAAAAGCAACACATATTGGTCCATCTTAGTATGAAAAAGTATAAATTCAGTATATCTTCCAATGTCAAAATAGTGCAAATGGTATGCATGTTTAGTATCACTTTTCAACCAACCCAGTTCATTTGTTGAAAATGAAAAATGTTGAACTCAACAATACATCAGAGGATATTATGTTGAAAATGATTCAACTACTGAAAACTGAAACAAACAAATGGATCATTCCCACCTTTCCAGCCTGCTGAAGGCGTGGTGGAGTGGTAAACACCACCCCCGGCTCTACCAGGGGCTTGAGGTGGTCTCCCACAGCTCTGATTATGTCATGTTCTGTGGCCTTGCTGTTCCATTACTTGACTGCCCCTGCAACACAGAAACACATTTAGTCATATTATATAAAACACTCAAAGTAATGGATATGGAGCATCTATGGCCTCAGTTACACCTGGCACCTAAATGTGACTTCTGTCATCCGATCACTCCAAGCTGCATTAGGTTCAGATCTACCAGGATGGGCTTTTGACATAGTCTGGATGCAGTCAGGCCACTGAATATAAATAAGCAATGTAAAGAGATGGGGTGAATGAGGGGAAAAATACGTTTTACACAAATTACCTTCATATTAACAAAGAACAAATGTGTGCCTGAGGGGAAATTAACTTTCATACAGCCAAAAGGGGTAAGAAATTACACCAATTTCAGTGGACAATTTGCACTAATGTAAATAAACATGGATGATGGAACATATTACCTTTTGCTGAGGTGATGAACCGCTAAGGGGACATAAATATTTACCATCTAAACCATGTGTGACCTTACACCTCTCTGGCTGTAGAAGTGTTCTTCCTAACCAGTCCCTCAACAGCTCTCTGACTGAGCTCCACCCTCACTGGGTCTTCAGAGGAGAGGAAGGCTGAGGAGGGATGGAAGGATGAATGGATCAGTCACTCAATAAAGTGTAGAGCTGCTGTCTATGCTGTCTGACAAAATCACTATTTTAGTAGTTCATTAAAGTAAATAAGGCTTTATGACTGCTGAATACCAACTATCAATCACTTAGATCATGTATTTTCAGGTAGAGATACATCCTTGGGACGTCCCTAGCCCGTTGAAGTTGACATTTAAAATGGTTAAGGTAGGGGTTAAGGTTAGGGTTTAGGGTAGGGATGTCCCAAGGATCCCAGATAGCACTGACCATTGTGCATTCTTCTGTCTCTTTTACATAGCAGGTGATGGGTTCTGAACTTGAAAATATGAAATATCCTTATTCATGTCACTGTTTGAGGGGAATGTAGAACGTTTACATTCTGTCAGAATGTGTTATTGTTAGACGTCAGGGATCCTCTGGAAGGAGAAGGGCCACAGTCTGGAACAAGTCAACAGGACAGCCGTGAGGTGGGGAGGAGAAGGGCCACAGTCTGGAACAAGTCAACAGGACAGCTGTGAGGTGGGGAGGAGAAGGGCCACAGTCTGGAACAAGTCAACAGGACAGCCGTGAGGTGGGGAGGAGAAGGGCCACAGTCTGGATCAAGTCAACAGGACAGCCGTGAGGTGGGGAGGAGTGAGGAATTTAGGCTGAGGTCAGGTCAGGTGAAGTGAGGAAGAACTCATGTGACTAAAGTTCTGCCTAGCAACAGAGGTGTAATTCAACATCAGTTCACCGTCTCACCTCATACTGTATTGGAGCAGCAGCAGCTGACTGCCCAGTTCAACATCAGTTCACCGTCTCACCTCATACTGTATTGGAGCAGCTGACTGCCCGGTTCAACATCAGTTCACCGTCTCACCTCATACTGTATTGGAGCAGCTGACTGCCCGGTTCAACATCAGTTCACCGCCTCACCTCATACTGTATTGGAGCAGCAGCAGCTGACTGTCCGGTTCAACATCAGTTCACCGTCTCACCTCATACTGTATTGGAGCAGCAGCAGCTGACTGCCCGGTTCAACATCAGTTCACCGCCTCACCACATACTGTATTGGAGCAGCAGCAGCTGACTGCCCGGTTCAACATCAGTTCACCGTCTCACCTCATACTGTATTGGAGCAGCAGCAGCTGACTGCCCGGTTCAACATAAGTTCACCGTCTCACCTCATACTGTATTGGAGCAGCAGCAGCTGACTGCCCGGTTCAACATCGGTTCACCGTCTCACCTCATACTGTATTGGAGCAGCAGCAGCTGACTGCCCAGTTCAACATCAGTTCACCGTCTCACCTCATACTGTATTGGAGCAGCAGCAGCTGACTGCCCAGTTCAACATCAGTTCACCGTCTCACCTCATACTGTATTGGAGCAGCAGCAGCTGACTGCCCAGTTCAAAATCAGTTCACCGTCTCACCTCATACTGTATTGGAGCAGCAGCAGCTGACTGCCCAGTTCAACATCAGTTCACCATCTCACCTCATACTGTATTGGAGCAGCAGCTGACTTGATCGTTGATGCTAATCATCATGTTTGAATCTGAGAGTAAATAGAGCCGACTATACTCGAAAAATGAAGGGTTCAACTGGAGTTGTTCTCAGATCCCCTAAGAACCGTAGGGTTCTTGGTCAATGAAAAACAGCCCAAAAAGGTTCTTCAAAGAACTTGTTAGAAGGTGGGTTCATCGAGGAACCTCCGTTGTTGCTGGACTTCTTCCGGGAACTTCGCAATTACAACTGAAAACGATGGTGACAAGTTTGGATGCGACAACAGTTAAAAAGGTTAAGTTGGGTTGATGTTTGGCTCTGAATATGTCTCGAAATAATTTAACATACTAATAATGAATAACGAAGACAATGATGGTTTTCTGTGAATATCTTCCATAACGTTACTATAGTTAATGAAGGTAAATATTAGAAAGCCGGGTTTGACCGTCGGCTTTGTATGAGCTACAGTACAGTACCGTTAGCTAGTTAACGTTATGTCCTAACTAGGCACAACTAGGTTTGGATTATTTCCTCAACTATATTCTTTCCCATATATTGTACATCGTTTCCATAAAGCCAACATGGCTTTACACTCATTAACGTAAGTTTCCAATCTAGAGCAGTTCTCACTTTTGTGATAATGAACTAGCTAACGTTAGCTTCGTTAACTAACTAACTAACTAACTAACTAACTAACTAAGGACGGTGACCTGTCCAGACGAGATGTTACAACAAACTGAATCGTCAATGGAGGTCTTCCTCTTTATATAGCCTGCTACAGCATGCAATACTATTAACTCACAAGGGGGCATAACGTTACATGTACAATACTATCCCATTTTGGAAACGTTACATGTACAATACTATCCCATTTTGGAAACATTACATGGACAATACTATCCCATTTTGGAAACGTTACATGTACAATACTATCCCATTTTGGAAACGTTACATGAACAATACTATCCCATTTTGGAAACGTTACATGTCCGCCCCCTTGTGGAGGGAAATTAATATCTTATATGGTAGCTGTAGATGGGATTCAAATGCATAATGGTATTACTACAGTGTCTAGACTACCTCTTTTGTATAAATGCCCTTCAGAATCCAAACACAGTATTGCCACGCAGCAAAATGTTGCATATAATCTTTCAAGTCAGCCTGATAAAATATTGAACAATTTGTGTACAAAGATATCTTGAAATGTGATATTAGGCCTGTATGGCAGTACTGTTACTGTATGGCAGTACTGTATTGGCTAGTGCTTTCTCCAATATGTTCATCTATTTTACATTCCATTGTATGTCAATGCCATTTATCTTTAAATATTGATGTAGTACATTTACATTTACGTCATTTAGCAGAAGCTCTTGTCCAGAGCGACTTAGATATATATTAATGCTTGTTAGACTTTGACACATTTTCAAGAAGAAGGTACAGATATGTTGTAGGACAGCTGCATTTGAAGTGTACATTTAATCTACATAGCAGTCAATACAAACTGAAATCTATTAGCGTACAAATGTGTGCAAATTATCTTTTCAGATCTTCTCAGAAATGAATCAGGTCCATGGAATGGATATAGACAAAAAGATAATTCAAGGACTATCAGAGGTAGAGAGGCGAGGCAGGGGTGAGGACATCATCCTGCTATTTTGACAGTCCCTGAAGGACAATACAGAAGAGGGATTTGCTCTTATTCCTTCCCTTTCTCTAATGTATTTTGTAATGAAATTAGCAAGTGTAGTAAGATCATTGCTTTACTTTACTAGGACTGGAGACCACAGCAGCGATTCTGCTCTTGCCCAACCTCTTCAATGAGGACCCGAGTGGCCTTTATGTCCGTGACAAGGTATGCCTATGCACCAATCATCTGTTTCTTCATAAACATAGGTGTTCATGCTTATATAAAACTACAGCTGAACATTTGTTATGTTCTTTGTTAATTGTATGTGTATTAATCTTTTCTTCCTTTTGTTGACACAGATTTCACCGCTCTTCAGTCCTTTACTGCACATCGGTGGAAATCCATTTCACCATGAGAGTGAAATCCCGCTGGCCTTTGATGGGGAGAACATCCAGACCCCCGAGGACGTCCCCATGGGACTTGGGGCTCTGCTACGACTGGATTTTTATTTTCCCTTAAAATTTCCCCAAAATGTCAGAAAAACAGTTATGTTGTTAAGTTACTGTGTTCTGGGGATCAGAGAAGTTGGGGTGAAGTTACCAGGGCCGGTCATAAAGATGGAAAACTTCCTAATATAACTAAGTGGATACGATATACACACTAAAGCTGAAACATCTGTATTTAGCATCAAGTCTACAATGTTGTTAGTTTACCTATGATTCATTTTTAATGTTGTTTTTATTGTACATCATTATTTATATATTTTTTTATATGTCATGAAAATCACTATACAAAGTAAATGTATTATTTATTATGGTCTGACATGTCTGCAGAAATGTTGCAATTTTGGTAATGTGTTTTGTTTGGTAAATTGTTTTGTAAATATTAATTCACATTTGTGGTGCCACTAAATAAACAATGAATTATTTAAATCAATATTGTCAATATTGTTATTATTAAAATATGTTTTTATAACGGAGGGAGCGTGGACAGGGAGTTTAAAAAATGAACCCCAAAAGGTTCTTTGAGGAACCATGATAAGGGGTTCTTTGGAGAACTTATAGGTTCCCACAAAATGTTCTTCAAATAACTTATAGGGGTTCCCCCACAGTTTCAATTTGAAGAACCCCTACAGGATACTCCAGGAACCTTGACTTTTTAGAGTGTATATTGATAAAAGTCACCTTGTCCGAGAGACATTTACATAGTTACCTTGGCTCACTCTAACTTTATGGAAAAAAGTTTATTCAATAAATCGGCCTTAAGGGCAGTTTTATTTCAAATGTAGTACCCGGATGGAGAAAGTCCAATAAGCGTTTTATAGTTTCATCCAACTGCCCAGACTTTGTAGACTGTTTAATAATGCTTAAACCTCATCTTTATCAAATGATCAATTAAAGATACCAACTCAAAACCTACGTTCGTCTACATATGGGTTGTTTAAATTGTATCTAATTATATTCCCAGTATTACTTCATCAAATCTCTACTAATCATTATACACACATACAATTCATCATATTTTCACAGAATCCATATAAAACTTAAGAAATTCTCAGGTAGTCACGACAACCATTCCATTTGCTTTTTCAAGGACTCTTCACAGCTACGAAGCAGCTCTCCAAACATACTCCCAGCAGAACAATACATATTCGTTTGTTTCCCAGACAATGACCATGGGATCCTCAACGGTTCTCTAACCTCCCAGAGACCACGGCAAAATCAAGCCTCCCAGGAACTATAGACCTTCCTCTGCTTTCTAAAATATCATCCCTCTTATTATCCAAATTTCAATCATCTGATTAAGCATATTTCTATACGTTACTATCAAGACGTCAGATTAAGACTCATTTCCACTGTCACAACTCTCATATCACAGTCACACAACTCTCATATCACAGTCACACAACTCTCATATCACAGTCACACAACTCTCATATCACAGTCACACAACTCTCAAATCAGTCACACAACTCTCATACCACAGTTACACAACTCTCAAATCAGTCACACAACTCTCATATCACAGTCACACAACTCTCATATCAGTCACACAACTCTCATATCACAGTCACACAACTCTCATATCAGTCACACAACTCTCATATCACAGTCACACAACTCTCATATCACAGTCACACAACTCTCATATCACAGTCACAACTCTCATATCACAGTCACACAACTCTCATATCACAGTCACAACTCTCATATCACAGTCACACAACTCTCATATCACAGTCACACAACTCTCATATCACAGTCACACAACTCTCATATCACAGTCACACAACTCTCATATCACAGTCACACAACTCTCATACCACAGTTACACAACTCTCAAATCAGTCACACAACTCTCATACCACAGTTACACAACTCTCAAATCAGTCACACAACTCTCATATCACAGTCACACAACTCTCATATCAGTCACACAACTCTCATATCACAGTCACACAACTCTCATATCAGTCACACAACTCTCATATCACAGTCACACAACTCTCATATCACAGTCACAACTCTCATATCACAGTCACAACTCTCATATCACAGTCACACAACTCTCATATCACAGTCACAACTCTCATATCACAGTCACAACTCTCATATCACAGTCACACATCTCTCATATCACAGTCACACAACTCTCATATCACAGTCACACAACTCTCATACCAGTCACACAACTCTATCACAGTCACACAACTCTCATATCAAAGTCACACAATGCTATTCCCAAACATACCTAATCAATTGGTTGTTTTTCAACAATATTTTAACCTGCAGGAATATTTTCACATTTCTATCTCATGGTTAGTTCCTAGGATAATGAAACTCATACATTTACATCTTTCAATACTTCTAAAATGGGGTCCAGGTTTAAAACAATTACAGGTTTAAAACAATTACAGGTGCACCTTACTATCTTACACTATATCATAAATGGTCTTAACTAGTAAACACAGATTCTAGTTTTCATCCAGTTCACACAGATAGCTGATTGGGCCCTGTTTACACCTCCACACAGGAATACACACTCAGAGCCTCCTGACTGGGCCCTGTTTACACCTCCAAGGTGCCCCCCCTCACACAGGAATACACACTCAGAGCCTACGAGGATTTTCTAAAATCTCCACTTTGCGTGTTTCGCTCACCTCATTATTTAAAAAAAATTAGGTTTGAGTCGTGGTATCCACTCAGATCAAAGGTGGGTTCATCTGCTCCGTTCCCGAAGTCTCCCTGAGATCCCAAGTTAGAGTGATCTCTCGTGCACCATTTACCCAGGTCATCAGGAGCCAGGTCATTGACCCAGGTCATCAGGAGCCAGGTCATTGACCCAGGTCGTCAGGAGCCAGGTCATTTACCCAGGTCATCAGGTCATTTACCCAGGTCATCAGGAGCCAGGTCATTTACCCAGGTCATCAGGAGCCAGGTCATTTACCCAGGTCGTCAGGAGTCAGGTCATTTATCCAGGTCATCAGGTCATTTACCCAGGTCGTCAGGAGCCAGGTCATTTACCCAGGTCATCAGGAGCCAGGTCATTTACCCAGGTCGTCAGGAGCCAGGTCATTTACCCAGGTCATCAGGAGTCAGGTCATTTACCCAGGTCATCAGGAGCCAGGTCATTTACCCAGGTCGTCAGGAGCCAGGTCATTTACCCAGGTCGTCAGGAGCCAGGCCATTTACCCAGGTCGTCAGGAGTCAGGTCATTTACCCAGGTCATCAGGAGTCAGGTCATTTACCCAGGTCATCAGGAGCCAGGTCATTTACCCAGGTCGTCAGGAGCCAGGTCATTTACCCAGGTAAATGAGCCAAGTGAAGATTCACATCCCCATCGCCAAATGTGGTGGTTAATTTCTTTAACATCAATTGAGACAAATTTATCACACAAGTTAGAGTTATTCTAAAACTAAATCTTTATTCACTTATTAATACGGGAGCAGGTCAATACAACACACACATATAACGTGAATCAATTGAGTGCTCTACGATAATGATGGCTGGTCGACGAATCACCCCCAGATGATTCGTTGAGAGCCACGATACAAAAGTACAAAGGTATTTTACAGCCAAGATACACCCCTTTCAACCTACATGACCAACAACAGATGTATAGAACGGGTCACAAGGTTAAGATTTGTATGAAAGATACTTATAATTCTCAGCAGACAGTATCTGCTGTAAAAACAGTACTCTGTGTAGAGACCAGGGTCTGGCCCTGGGGTCATCTCTCCCTGGGTAGAGACCAGGGTCTGGCTCTGGGGTGTGTAGAGACCAGACAGTATCTGCTGTAAAAACAGTACTCTTTGTGTAGAGACCAGGGTCTGGCCCTGAGGTCATCTCTCCCTGGTAACATATAGAACAGATACATTAACTCATGTTCTGGAATGCGGTCTCTTTAGGTTTTATCACCCAAAAGACATTGTAAATCTCCTGTCAGTGTTTTCTCCCAGAGGCCCATCCTCAGTAGAACACACAGACACAATAGTTATAAGAACCGTCTATTCTGTTGCATAAAACAACCATTTGATGCAATAAAAGTATTATAACATAATGTTTCAGTTTTGCTCTGTGTCCACTGAAAGTTGACTAGTAACAACAACTGGGACCTAAAAGACACCCACCATGAGACCCACTAAATCTGCCCAAGAAGAGGAAAACAAAAGAAAAACCCACACCAAACTTAAAGACAGGAAGCAAACCAAAAAGGTGGAGCAACTAAAGGTGTTGACTCTCCACATGTATCAAGACAACTGGAGCACTGGGCCAGACACTCTTAAATAGAACCTGGACCAGCTCAGGTGAAATACCTTCCCACTAACGAGATGGACAAGCCAGCACAGGTGTAACACATACTGACTAACGAGGTGACACCAATCAGTGCGTCCTACCTGCTAACGAGCTAGACGTGCTAACGAGCTAGACGTGCTAACGAGCTAGACGTGCTAACGAGCTAGACGTGCTGACGGGCTAGACGTGCTAAAGTCCAACCTCAAAACATAAATGGAAAAACCAAAGCCTGTAACACCTTCCCCCTTATGACAACAAATATATCCTATATTTTTGTTGGACAAGTTTGCTCACCACCAACAGAAAACAACTTCCATTTCACATTATAATCAACTACAATGATTCACCTTCACCAATATAAACATGGTGTCTACTGGCTGTCAACAATTAAAAACAACAAAAAACACGTACTTCTAAATAATAATATACAATCATATAATTTTTCTCATTTTTCTTCTATAGAATCCTAAAACTCACTAGCTTCTAGAACTCTCGTCTTCCTAAAACTCACTAGCTTCTAGAACTCTCGTCCCGTTGGAACAAGCCCAAACAAAAATCAAATCAAATTGTATTAGTCATGTCTGATTTCAAGAGCAAACTCCTGCAATATTTCGATAGGCATGTTGTTGGATCGGGCCCAGTCCCCATTGTCATGCTCTAGTACATTTGGGTTGGCACATCTGAGAATGAACCCTGATATTATAAAAGCAGGGCAACAATGTCAATATAATTGTACCCAAAAATTGTCAGTTGGTTGCATAAATAATTATGATTACTAAATGTTACATGAATTGTAAATATTAAATATCAAACCAAATGTACACCCCTTTGTTAATATGTATTGGCAATAATTAACTTAAGGGTGAGGCATGAAATAATAAAACGTATCTCTTGTCAGGCTGGATGTTTGAAATATGAGGTGATTTGAGTCATGCTTCTTCAGTAGTGGAATAAAGACAATTAGCACTTGAATGTTGTAAAGAAATACTGGAGTGATGTAGGATTGTTAATAAAATTGATTATAGATCAATTTATTATACTGCGTCCATGTGTATAGGCTGCAAGTACGTTGAAATGAAGCTGTTTTCAAGTCATTGAAAAAACGACCAGAAAAGACCTCTTTTCAACTTTCACTTTCAACTACAACCGAACATATATTGGACATCTGGCATAGTCTTATTTTCAACGTCTTTTGAATTACATTTTGCTAAATGGGAATAGCGCAATGTCTAAACAGTTACCGTTGTAACGTGTCCAATGTTGTCTATTCCATTTGCACAACAGCATGTGAAATGTATTGTCAATCAGTGTTGCTTCCTAAGTGGACAGTTTGATTTCACAGAAGTGTGATTGACTTGGAGTTACATTGTGTTGTTTAAGTGTTCCCTTTATTTTTTTGAGCAGTGTATTATAAATGAAATGAAACTGTTCCACAAAAATGTGCAACTGAAAATCATAACTGGCACACAGATTGGTAGAAATGGTCAGACAAATTGGCACTCTGACTGAAAGAACAGATGACTTGGTTGACCAAGATGTATTTTAGTTGGGGACAGCACTTGAACATGATTTTGGGGCTCCCGAGTGGCGCAGCGGCCACTGCATCTCAGTGCTTGAGGCGTCACTAGACACCCTGGTTCAAATCCAGGCTGTATCACAACCGGCCATGATTGGGAGTTCCATAGGGCGGCGCCCAATTGGCCCTCTGTCGTCCGGGGTAGGCAGTCATTGTAAATAATAATTTCTTCTTAACTGACTTGCTTAGTTAAATAAAGGTCAAAAAAATAAAAATAATTATATATATATGTATAATTATTATTATTATTTTATTTTTTTAAATCGGCCAAATCGGCGTCCAAAAATACCGATTTCTGATTGTTATGAAAACTTGAAATCGGTCCTAATTAATCGGCCATTCCGATTAATCGGTCGACCTCTAATATAGTATATAATAGAATTCATCTATGATGTTATAATGATAGTTTAACCAGGTTTCTAGGCTATATAGTGTATATTCTAGAATTCATCCATGATGTCATAATGATAGTTTAACCAGGTTTCTAGGCTATATAGTATATTCTAGAATTCATCCATGATGTCATAATGATGGTTTAACCAGGTTTCTAGGCTATATAGTATATTCTAGAATTCATCCATGATGTCATAATGATAGTTTAACCAGGTTTCTAGGATATATAGTATATTCTATAACTGCCAGTGTAGTTTTCCTTTGGAGGCAAATTGTTACAGGTGTTGATAAGTCATTTTATAATATTCAGCGAATTTTTTTCATGCCATTATGTTAAAGGCGAAACATACCTAGATTCAATTACATTCATGAATTGGTTTGAAACCTTTGTTTTAAAACCTTCTCAAAGTTGGTCCCTTGACGGATTTGTAGAAAACGGTTTGTCATGAAACACTATTTATATGTAACCTTTATTTAACTAGGCAAGTCAGTTAATTAAGAACACATTCTTATTTACAATGACGGCATAGGAACGGTGGGTTAACTGCCTTGTTCAGGGGCAGAACGACAGATTTTTACTTTGTCAGCTCAGGGATTCAATCTTGCAACCTTACGGTTAACTAGTCCAACGCTCTAACCACCTGCTTTACATTGCACTCCCCGAGGTTACGCGAATGCAGTAAGTAGCTACGGTAAGTTGCTAGCTAGCATTAAACTTATCTTTTAAAAAACAATCAATCAATCATAATCACTAGTTAACTACACATGGTTGATGATATTACTAGTTTATCTTGCCTGTCCTGTGTTGCATATAATCGCTTAGGTACACGTTGCTCCAACCATAAACATCAATGCCTTTCTTAAAATCAATACACAAGTATATATTTTTAAACCTGCATATTTAGTTAATATTGCCTGCTAACATGAATTTCTTTTAACTAGGGAAAATGTGTCACTTCTCTTGCAAACAGAGTCAAGATATATGCAGCAGTTTGGGCCTCCTGGCTCGTTGCGAACTGTTAAGACTATTTCTTCCTAACAAAGACAGCAGACTTCGCCAAACGGGGATGATTTAACAAAAGCGCATTTGCGAAAAAAGCACAATCGTTGCACGACTGTACCTAACCATAAACATCAATGCCTTTCTTAAAATCAATACACAGAAGTATATATTTTTAAACCTGCATATTTAGCTAAAAAAATCCAGGTTAGCAGGCAATATTAACCAGGTGAAATTGTGTCATTTTGCGTTCATTGCACGCAGAGTCAGTGTATATGCAACAGTTTGGGCCGCCTGGCTCGTTGCGAACTAATTTGCCAGAATTTTACGTAATTATGACATAACACTGAAGGTTGTGCAATGTAACAGGAATAACGTTTTGTTTTCGAGATGATAGTTTCCGGATTCGACCATATTAATCACCTAAGGCTCGTGTTTCTGTGTGTTATTATGTTATAATTAAGTCTATGATTTGATAGAGCAGTCTGACTGAGCGATGGTAGGCACCAGCAGGCTCGTAAGCGTTCATTCAAAATAGCACTTTCGTGCGTTTTGCCAGCAGCCCTTCGCAATGCATTGCGCTGTTTATGACTTCAAGCCTGTCAACTCCCAAGATTAGGCTGATGTAACTGATATGAAATGGCTAGCTAGTTGGCCGGGTGCGCGCTAATAGCGTTTCAAACGTCACTCGCTCTGAGACTTGGAGTAGTTTTTTCCCTTCCTCTACATGGGTAACGCTGCTTCGAGGGTGGCTGTTGTCGCTGTGTTCCTGGTTCGAGCCCATGTAGGAGCGAGGAGAGGGACGGAAGCTATATTGCTACACTGGCAATACTAAAGTGCCTATAAGAACATCCAATGGTCAAAGGTATATGAAATACAAATCGTATAGAGAGAAATAGTCCTATAATAACTACAACCTAAAACATCTTACCTGGGAATATTGAAGACTCATGTTAAAAGGAACCACCAGCTTTCATATGTTCTGAGCAAGGAACTTAAACATTAGCTTTTTTACATGGCACATATAGCACTTTTACTTTCTTCTCCAACACTTTGTTTTTGCATTATTTAAACCAAATTGAACATGTTTCATTATTTATTTGAGGCTAAATTGATTTTATTGATGTATTAAGTTAAAATAACTGCTCATTCAGTATTGTTGTAATTGTCATTATTACAAATAAATAAATATATTAAAAAAAAAATTTAAAAAAAAAAATTGCCAGATTAATCGGTATCGGACCTTTTTGGTCCTCCAATAATCGGTATCGGTGTTGAAAAATCATAATCGGTCGACCTCTATACTATATAGCCTAGAAACCTGGTTAAACTATCATTATGACATCATGGATGAAATCTAGAATATACTATATAGCCTAGAATTCTGTTAAAAACAATACTTTTGACCTCATGGATGACCAGTCTTTGTATTCATAGTGTAGTGAATTCAGGGGATAGCCTGAAGGTTGCTACAATAGCTTTCTCTATGAATTTGAGAGTGGTTACATTTCTCCAGCCCCCATCCCTCAGATGTTTACCAAACCAAGTCTCTGGGCAGCCATTTTGTTTCTGTTTAAAAACCCACAGAGCAATCAATCAACCAATCTGCAGTTCAAACACTGTTTTGGTATTAAGATGATGGGGTTGGAGAAATTTAACTACTTTCAAATTCATAGACAGACCTATGGATGCAAGGACTGACCATCCATGATATCAACATTATAGTTTTAACCATATTGAGGCTATACAGTGTTGATTTACATTGTTTATAACATTGGAGTAAAAAAAGCTTATTTGGGGTTCTGATGGGGTACAACAGTTGAACTAAGCTCATGAGGCATGTGTTATATTCTTCAAGAATCAATGGCTATAAATGAATAATTTAAAAGTCTAAATATGGATGTAGCTATTGCAGATTTCCCCTTTAACACCAAACATCAGTTAAACAACTGCAGAGTTTGTGCCTCTGTATTTAAGACAGTACTTACTAGTGTTAATCAGGGAATGGTTTCTCAAAACCATCTTATTGCTAAGTTCACCGTTAGAACCATTGGATGCCTTAAGATGCGTTTGGGAAACCGGGCCCAGATATCCATTTTCCTCCTCTTCTTCCACCTCCTTTTTGGATGTAACAGTCATCTCCTCCTCCTCCTCTTTCACTCCATCCTCCTCTTCTTTTACTGTAACATCCTCCTCATCTTTCACTCTGAACGTATCTTTCTCTTCTTTAACTGTAACGTCTTTCTCTTCTTCTTTCACGGTAACAGCCTCACCCTTTACTTGTTTTTGTATTGTAACATCCTTCTCTTCCTCCTCCTCTTTGACGAGAGCTTCTTTCTCCGTCCAGCAGACCTCCTCTTCTTTAGCAGGAGGAGAGTAGCTTAGTGAACTCATGGTCGGAGATGTTAGCTAGCTAGGCTAATGCTAACTCAACCAGCCCGCTAGCTGACTAATAACAACAACACCGTAAATATGAAATTAAAACGGATAACTAACTAGACGACAGTAGTGGGTTTTAAAACACAGTTGCTAATATACACTAAAGCGTCTAAAGAGCTTTATTGGTTCGGCTATTTTGTCTACAAGCCACCGTGGTGTCTGACGAACTGTTGCTGATGTTGAAAGAAGAGTTCCGTCCACTACATTATACGTCACACCAACAGCATCGCCTTAAATTCCCAGACCGCCATCTGCTGACTGGAGTGGGTAACGCAGTTCAGTAAAATGTATATTTTATTTTCAGACAACAAGTTAAAGTGTAGGAGAAGACGTCTGGAAGATGGCGGCGAGTGCAGACGAGATTTCAGCTTGCTCCGAGTAACCTTAACTTTTATCCCTCTCAAACTTACTTAAATGTAACGGAACTTGGCTTATAGTAAACACAATAGAGAACAACGCTTAGTTGACCGATAATTTGATTCAAAACTTTGAGAAATGGAAGGAAAAAATGTGCGAAAGAGCAAAGGGAGGAGAAGGCAGTTGCTAGCTGAGCACTCATACACTGGAGAAAAACCGCCACCTGACTCCTCAGGAGAAGAAATGGATTCTGGACATTCGGTTGATTCTGAAAATGCAGTCAATAGTCCTGCACCCAAAAAGACATATAAAGAATTGTCTTTGCGCGAACTGCAGGTCAACATAATCGATGCTGTAAACGAAAGAGCCGACGGTCTGGAGAAAATGATACGCGAAAACACATCAAAAATAGTTGACCTCGAGACCTCTCTGAATCATGCATACAAGAGTATCGAAGAGCTTAAACTTGCAAACACTGCTACGTCTGAGAAATGCACTGCTCAGGAGAAGACCATCGCAGACATGCAAGAGCGCTTATCGGAAGCAGAGCGATACCGGAGAAGGTGGGGGCTACGGCTTTACGGTGTCCCCGAGGACCAGGATGAGAATGTGAAGCGCGTAGTAAGAAACATCTGTAACCGTGTGGCACCGGACTTCCCCGATGGATATATGGATATGGCTGTGGATGTCGCTCATCGTATTGGGAAGAAACAAGATGCCATCGTCAGCCGATCGATCATCATCCAGTTTGCTTTTCGCACAGCGAGAGATGCAGTTTGGAAGAAAGCAAAGGAAAGCACCTTTCTGAAAGAAAGAGAACTTAGATTCGGTGAGGACTTGACTGCAGCAGACAAGGCAGCAAAGGCAAAATTGTGGCCTCTCGTACAACAGGAAACGGTGGATACTACAGGGGAATCAGAACCTTTTTCGCCAACGGTAAAGAAATACGACCGGGGTGATTTGTTCTGTCGGTAGGTTTACAAGGTAGTTCCTTCCCCACTGCAAACTGAGCGTTCTAGTTCTGAATTATGGTGTTACTGTTTTACAAGTTAAGACTTCTGTTAATACATATATGAAGCAACTTTTTATAGAGGGTAAAGTTGAGATTGCATAGGATTTTTCTTTCTATTCTATAGATATGGACTTAAAGTTTATGTCAATCAATGCCAGGTGGATACGTAACCTGTTGAAGAGAAAAGCTTTTTTCTGTTTTGTAAGGACTGCAACGCAGATCTTGTATTCGTTCAAGAAACACATTCATGCAAAGAGGACTATAATTATTGGAAAAATCAGTGGGGCAGTGACATTTTTTTGGCCCACGGGACAAATTATTCAGCTGGGGTTGCAATTTTAGCACACAATTTCAAAGGGAAATTTTTGTTTACTCAAATGGACTCCAATGGACATTGGCTAGTAGCGGTCATCAACCACATGGACAGATTATTTGTGTTGTGTAATATATATGGATCCTGTTCTAGTCCTCCAAATAACTTACTTCTAGAGGAAATTGAAGAAATTCTTAAAAATCTTCTGAGAAAATTTCCATCCAGTCAGATAATAGTTGGTGGAGATTTTAATATGGTTTATTCTAATGAGACTGATAGATTGCCTCATAGGCCTAACATTGGTGTGAACAAGTTGGTGAATTTCTGCCAAAGCCTGGACTTAATTGACATATGAAGAGTAAAAAACCCTGGAGAGATACAATACACATGGAGTAATAGAGATCGTTCCTTACAATCAAGAATTGATTTGTGGGTGATAACCTCTAGTCTTGTGCCCAACACTGTAGAGGTAAAAATACTGCCTGCAGTCCTGACGGATCATAAAGTCATATGGTTGACTGTAAGAATGTGCAGTAATGATGGTAAGAAATACTCTGCTGGTTATTGGAAACTAAATAACTCATTGTTATTGCATGATGATTTAAAAAATGTGATTAAGAATCTAATCTCTGTTTACTGGAGTTTAGCTACATCTAATGCAGATTATGGGAAATATTGGGAACTGCTGAAATTTAAAATCCGCTCAGCCTGTATTACTTATGGAAAACGGCTTGCTTTAAGAAGGAGATGTGAGGTAGCTGAACTCTCTAAGACAATTGCCGATATCACAGAGATTGAGCATCTTGATCTTAATGAGAAAGCTAAATTGAATGATTTACAGAATCAACTAGATACATTGTATGAGGAAAAGGCTAGAGGAGCTTTCATAAGATCTAGAAAACAATGGCTTGAAAAAGGTGAAAAGAACAGTAGATACTTTTTTAATTTGGAGAAGAGGAGAGGGGAACTCAACACACTTCGGAAACTTAAGATTAATGGGGTTACCACTGAGGATAGAGAGTTGTTATCAGAATTTACCACTAAATTTTATGAAATCTTTACTCCTTAGATAACAATTTGAGTGACTCTAAGGATCTCCTTGATTCTATAGAGAATGTTAATTCGATTAGTGAAGAACTCAATCAGTCTTGTTGCCAAGATTTATCCATTATGGACATCCAGTATGGGGTTGCTCAGTTAAAAAATAACAAATCTCCAGGTTGTGATGGATTAACCTCTGAATTTTACAAAACCTTCTTTGAAGAAATAGCACCTTTTTTACTTGAAACCTTTAAGGAGGCTATAAAGAAGGGAGAACTACCTGCCTCTCTGAAGCAAGGGGTTATTACTCTTATACCTAAACCACACAAGGATCTCCTAAGTATTGATAATTGGTGTCCAATCACACTCCTAAATAACGACTACAAAATTATAGCCTTAATCTTTGCAAAAAGATTAAAGTCTTGCTTAAATGATCTGATTGATGAATGTCAATCAGGGTTTATGAAAGGGCGCCATATATCTAATAATCTCAGGCTGGTGTTAGACTTGGTTGAGTATTGTGATCTATTAGATGACTTCCCTGTTATCCTATTTTTGGATTTTCAGAAAGCATTTGATACAGTAAGTCACAATTTTATCTTTGATTGTCTTAAGCATTTGAAATTTGGTCGTTTTTTGTTGATGCTATTAGAACTCTGTATAATGGTGGCAATAGCTGTATCAAACTCTGTCATGGAACATCCTCGAGGTTAAACATTTACAAAGGAATACGACAAGGTTGTCCAATTTCACCTTTTTTATTTTTGTTAGTATCTGAAATGCTATGCTCATTAGTTCATGAAAGTCAATTTGAAGGCATTACATTCCAGGCCAGAGAGATCAAGATATCCCAACTGGCGGATGACACCTCACTTTTTTTGAAAAATGTGTCTCAAGCTAGATCAGCATTGGATATCGTGAAGCAGTTCTCCAAAATCTCAGGTTTGGTTTTAAATCTTTCCAAATGTGAGATATTTGTTTTGAAAGGAGCTGTCAATCCAGCAGATTGTAACATCTAACCTACCTCGGTGTAAAGATCACTAAAAATCTTAAGGCTGTGAATGATCTTAATTTGAACCCTGTAACTGAATCTGTCAAAAAAAAGTTCTCCTCATGGTTAGGGAGGGATTTAAGTCTTCAACAACACTGGACACCATTAGGGATTGGGGCAGGAATGTCACTGTTGTTATGTTGTAGGAACAACACTGGACACCATTAGGGATTGGGGCAGGAATGTCAGTGTTGTTATGTTGTAGGAACAACACTGGACACCGTTAAGGATTGGGGCAGGAATGTCAGTGTTGTTATGTTGTAGGAACAACACTGGACACCATTAGGGATTGGGGCAGGAATGTCAGTGTTGTTATGTTGTAGGAACAACACTGGACACCATTAGGGATTGGGGCAGGAATGTCAGTGTTGTTATGTTTTAGGAACAACACTGGACACCATTAGGGATTGGGGCAGGAATTTCAGTGTCACCTTTGAGAGGCAAAAACCTGCTCTGTGCTGGGAGGAGCAATATGTTGCAATGCCCCAGCAACATACAATTGCAATGTATGTAATTAATTTCAAATGACTAAACAGAGTTGTTATTTTTCAACATGCATTATTGTATGCCCTCTGTAATCCATGTTTTATTTTCAGGGTACAGCAGGAAAGTGGAGATGGAACAGCTGTTTTTCAGCTTGTGCAGTTCAATAGGTACTTCCTCAGTTTTTCACAGTGTAATTGTTAGATCAATGAATATAATTGATCTCCCTGGTCAAAGTATTTAGAACCTTTCTGATGACAGAAAACTGAAGACGATGGAGAGGAAGAACAGCATCCTCCATCGATGGTCCCCCACCAGCAGTCTCTTCCAGACTGCACTCCACAGACTGCAGAGGAACAGATTGATGGTCCCCCACCAGCGGTCTCTTCCAGACTGCACTCCACAGACTGCAGAGGAACAGATTGATGGTCCCCCACCAGCAGTCTCTTCCAGACTGCACTCCACAGACTGCAGAGGAACAGATTGATGGTCCCCCACCAGCAGTCTCTTCCAGACTGCACTCCACAGACTGCAGAGGAACAGATTGATGGTCCCCCACCAGCAGTCTCTTCCAGACTGCACTCCACAGACTGCAGAGTAACAGAATGATGGTCCCCCACCAGCAGTCTCTTCCAGACTGCACTCCACAGACTGCAGAGGAACAGATTGATGGTCCCCCACCAGCAGTCTCTTACAGACTGCACTCCACAGACTGCAGAGTAACAGATTGATGGTCTCCCACCAGCAGCCTCTTCCAGACTGCACTCCACAGACTGCAGAGGAACAGATTGATGGTCCCCCACCAGCAGTCTCTTCCAGACTGCACTCCACAGACTGCAGAGTAACAGATTGATGGTCCCCCACCAGCAGTCTCTTCCAGACTGCACTCCACAGACTGCAGAGGAACAGATTGATGGTCCCCCACCAGCAGTCTCTTCCAGACTGCACTCCACAGACTGCAGAGGAACAGATTGATGGTCCCCCACCAGCAGTCTCTTCCAGACTGCACTCCACAGACTGCAGAGGAACAGATTGATGGTCCCCCACCAGCAGTCTCTTCCAGACGGCACTCCACAGACTGCAGAGTAGCAGATTGATGGTCCCCCACCAGCAGTCTCTTCCAGACGGCACTCCACAGACTGCAGAGGAACAGATTGATGGTCCCCCACCAGCAGTCTCTTCCAGACTGCACTCCACAGACTGCAGAGGAACAGATTGATGGTCCCCCACCAGCAGTCTCTTCCAGACTGCACTCCACAGACTGCAGAGGAACAGATTGATGGTCCCCCACCAGCTGTCTCTTCCAGACTGCACTCCACAGACTGCAGAGGAACAGATTGATGGTCCCCCACCAGCGGTCTCTTCCAGACTGCACTCCACAGACTGCAGAGGAACAGATTGATGGTCCCCCACCAGCGGTCTCTTCCAGACTGCACTCCACAGACTGCAGAGGAACAGATTGATGGTCCCCCACCAGCAGTCTCTTCCAGACTGCACTCCACAGACTGCAGAGGAACAGATTGATGGTCCCCCACCAGCAGTCTCTTCCAGACTGCACTCCACAGACTGCAGAGGAACAGATTGATGGTCCCCCACCAGCAGTCTCTTCCAGACTGCACTCCACAGACTGCAGAGTAACAGAATGATGGTCCCCCACCAGCAGTCTCTTCCAGACTGCACTCCACAGACTGCAGAGGAACAGATTGATGGTCCCCCACCAGCAGTCTCTTACAGACTGCACTCCACAGACTGCAGAGTAACAGATTGATGGTCTCCCACCAGCAGCCTCTTCCAGACTGCACTCCACAGACTGCAGAGGAACAGATTGATGGTCCCCCACCAGCAGTCTCTTCCAGACTGCACTCCACAGACTGCAGAGTAACAGATTGATGGTCCCCCACCAGCAGTCTCTTCCAGACTGCACTCCACAGACTGCAGAGGAACAGATTGATGGTCCCCCACCAGCAGTCTCTTCCAGACTGCACTCCACAGACTGCAGAGGAACAGATTGATGGTCCCCCACCAGCAGTCTCTTCCAGACTGCACTCCACAGACTGCAGAGGAACAGATTGATGGTCCCCCACCAGCAGTCTCTTCCAGACTGCACTCCACAGACTGCAGAGTAGCAGATTGATGGTCCCCCACCAGCAGTCTCTTCCAGACTGCACTCCACAGACTGCAGAGGAACAGATTGATGGTCCCCCACCAGCAGTCTCTTCCAGACGGCACTCCACAGACTGCAGAGGAACAGATTGATGGTCCCCCACCAGCAGTCTCTTCCAGACTGCACTCCACAGACTGCAGAGGAACAGATTGATGGTCCCCCACCAGCTGTCTCTTCCAGACTGCACTCCACAGACTGCAGAGGAACAGATTGATGGTCCCCCACCAGCAGTCTCTTCCAGACTGCACTCCACAGACTGCAGAGGAACAGATTGATGGTCCCCCACCAGCAGTCTCTTCCAGACTGCACTCCACAGACTGCAGAGTAACAGATTGATGGTCCCCCACCAGCAGTCTCTTCCAGACTGCACTCCACAGACTGCAGAGGAACAGATTGAGGACCAATCTGGAGGGAACCTTCAGTCTGCTGCTAGAACGGAGGTTCCTCTGTGGCCTGAAAATATGCAGGTTATAGATATATATTCAACAATAGGTACAAGTCAACTCATATCAGTTATATGATAATTCTGGGTGGGCAAAACACAATAATAATGTTTATTTGTATCTGTTTCTGAACTTGGTTTCTGTTGCTAATGATCTATTGTTGGATGGTAATCAGAGTAATTTTATAGCAGCTTTAGGTCATTTTTTATTTCTTTTTTGTTTAGATTGGATTACCTTTAACATATTTTCTGTCTATATTAGCTGGTCAAGGTATTGATTATGTTACACTCTGACCTAGGAGAGCTGTGTTTTCTCTGTTTAGCTAGGCCAGGGTGTGATAGGTGGGTGGGCAATCTATGTTTTATTTTCAATGTTTTGGCCGGGTATGGTTTCCAATCAGAGGCAGGTGTCTTTCGTTGTCTCTGATTGGAAGCCATACTTAGGCAGCCTGTTTTTCCTTTGTCCTTGTGGGTAGTTATTTTCTGTTTAGTTCGTGAAACCTGACAGAACTGTTTTGCTGTCGTTTTGTTTGATTGTCAGAGTGTTCTGAGTAAAATAAATACAAGATGAACATCTTCCACGCTGCACCTTGGTCTACTCCTTTCCACAGCTGTGACAGATTATCTGTTAGCAATCGATGGCCAAGGTATTGATTATCTGTTATCAATAGATGGTCAAGGTATTGATTATCTGTTATCAATAGATGGTCAAGGTATTGATTATCTGTTATCAATATATGGTCAAGGTATTGATTATCTATTATCAATAGATGGTCAAGGTAAATTATATCTGTTATTAATTGATGGTCAAGGTATTGATTATCTGTTATCAATAGATGGTCAAGGTATTGATTATCTGTTATCAATAGATGGTTAAGGTATTGATTATCGGTTATCAATAGATGGTCAAGGTATTGCCAACTGCCTGTCTAAAATGCCACGGTCGGTAGGAGCATAAAAACACATGTGAAGGACTACAGCCTGAGGAGACGAGGTTTGTCCTCACAGCTCCTACAGGCCCTGGTGTATGAGGATGCAGTGCAGGTGGACAGCACTGATTGGTCCTGGAGAGCAGGAGGAGCAGAGGATGATGGGGAGGTGCACCTCAAGCTAAGGCTCTTGGTGCTCTTTGTGAAGAGAAGCGGTAGATTGAGGATGATGTCTTCACTGCCAAGATGTTCTACTCACATGAGCAGGAAATGATCGTGGAGGCCTTACAACATTACACAGAGCAGGAACTGATCGTGGAGGCCTTACAACATTACACAGAGCAGGAACTGATCGTGGAGGCCTTACAACATTACACAGAGCAGGAACTGATCGTGGAGGCCTTACAACATTACACAGAGCAGGAACTGATCGTGGAGGCCTTACAACATTACACAGAGCAGGAACTGATCGTGGAGGCCTTACAACATTACACAGAGCAGGAACTGATCGTGGAGGCCTTACAACATTAGACAGAGCAAGATGGATGTTGTCTTGGGGAAAGAGCTGTCCTTTGTGGAAAGCTTGATGAGCTACAGCATGCAGAAGGACAATGTGAATCGTTCAGAAGGGCTTTTATTGAGGGCAGAAACTATGAAGAGGAGGAGGATGACTATTATCATGTCGACGATGACAACGATGGTGATATTGATGGAGGAACAGATGAATGAGGCTGATGGTGATGACTACAACAACGATGGTGATATTGATGGAGGAATAGATGAATGAGGCTGATGGTGATGACTACAACAACGATGGTGATATTGATGGAGGAACAGATGAATGAGGCTGAGGGTGATGACTACAACAACGATGGTGATATTGATGGAGGAACAGATGAATGAGGCTGATGGTGATGACTACAACAACGATGGTGATATTGATGGAGGAACAGATTAATGAGGCTGATGGTGATGACTACAACAACGATGGTGATATTGATGGAGGAATAGATGAATGAGGCTGAGGGTGATGACTACAACAACGATGGTGATATTGATGGAGGAACAGATGAATGAGGCTGAGGGTGATGACTACAACAACGATGGTGATATTGATGGAGGAACAGATGAATGAGGCTGATGGTGTGTTGTTTTTAACATGTCCATTGCTTTTTAATTGATGTCATTGTATTCCTGCCCTTTGTTTATAATGGTATGTTTTATTGCTCTTTTGGGGTTGAAAGAAGCACATTTCTGTTTAATTGTTAGATGTGATACAGGCCAGTGTTGCATGTCATTTACTATTGATGTCATGGTGAGGAGAACCTGACTTGAGCCTGATTTACCCCAAGAGTCTAATGGAAGAGACAGGTTTGCTTCCTCTAAAGTATTGTCTTTTTATTGACCTGTTAGTTGTGGATTTTGTAAATATATTTTATTTAACCTTTATTTAACTAGGCAAGTCCATTTAGATTATTGTGTAAATATTGTCATGTGAATATCTAGATCACCATCATCAATGTAGATTATTGTGTAAATATTGTCATGTGAATATCTAGATCACCATTGTCATCTTTAAATAAATTAATAACTTCTGCAGCTGATGCTGCCTGGCTCCTTGTAATATGGCCTGTGTGTAGAGGAGTCAGGCGCAGGACAGCAGATGTGAGTAATAAAACGTAATTCACTCAAAATCATCACAAACACAATAAATGAGCCCACAATAAGGGACCGTATTACAAACAAACAATCACTCACAAACCAACATGGGGAACAGAAGGTTAAATAATGAACAAGTAATTGAGATACTAGAGAGACTCTCAATGATCTGCTATGAAAAGTCAACTGACATTTACTCCTGAGGTGCTGACCTGTTGCATCCTCTACAACTACTGTGATTATTATTATTTAACCCTGTTGGTCATCTATGAACATTTGAACATCTTGGCCATGTTCTGTTATAATCTCCACCCGGCACAGCCAGAAGAGGACTGGCCACCCCTCATAGCCTGGTTCCTCTCTAGGTTTCTTCCTAGGTTCTGGCCTTTCTAGGGAGTTTTTCCTAGCCACCCCTCATAGCCTGGTTCCTCTCTAGGTTTCTTCCTAGGTTCTAGCCTTTCTAGGGAGTTTTTCCTAGCCACCCCTCATAGCCTGGTTCCTCTCTAGGTTTCTTCCTAGGTTTTGGCCTTTCTAGGGAGTTTTTCCTAGCCACCGTGCTTCTACACCTGCATTGCTTGCTGTTTGGGGTTTTAGGCTGGGTTTCTGTACAGCACTTTGAGATATCAGCTGATGTAAGAAGTGCTATACAAATACATTTGAATTGATTTGATTTGATTGGGGAATTGAAACCAGGTGTGTAAGAAAAAGACAAAGCAAATGGAAAATGAAAAGTGGATCGGTGACGTCGAACGCCGCCCGAACTTCGGCGGAAGTCGTGACACTCCTGCAACATTTAACGGTCCAATAATGGGTTTAGTAACTAAGGATTGTAACCTTAAGGTTTTAGTATGTAGCCTACAGAGAAACACATTTAGAGATCAAGCTTTGTAGACTCGTCATTTCTGATAAATTTACTTTGCTGGAGGGGAGACTGGAGGCCGTGGTGTGGTCAAAGTAGCACATTTAATAAAGAAACATTCTAAACAAACCACAAAGGGGTTAGAACTACAATTTCTGCACCATTTCTGGTTGTCGCCGCAGGACGTGATGCAACATGAAACAGGGAGTTGTAGTTCTTCACAGAAAGAGCAGGTGTATTCAAACCATTACAGTTCCTCAGCACTGGAACATTTTGGAATCACAGTCATGAAACCCCCCTTAAACATATGACACAATGTTCTCACTACAACTGAGGACTTTTACAGTGGTGGACTTTATGTTAAGGCATGTCTGTCTGACTGACCAGCTGCACCAGACCAGCCACGATGATGACGCTCTTCAGAAAGTAGTGTTTTAGGGCACAACTTGATACAAAAAAACTTGAATAAAAAACAGAAAGTAAAAAAGGTAAGGTTATGTTAATAGATAATGCGTGTGGTTCTTGTTAGAAAAGAAGGACAAAGCCTTTCTCACTCAGATTTCCTTGGGATATAGTGTAAGCGCAATGGCTCTGTCTCAGCTGTTGAGATCATTGACAATTTATTGTGCAGACCTTATTGAGATAGTGGGACACGGACAGGATTCCACTAAGGACATTATAAGGACACTAGGGTGTACAGGTACCAGCAGACATGGCTTTATCATCACACTGAAGGGCTTTACTTCAACAGGTGGACATGTACCTTATACAGTGGCAGCCATTGGAAACGCTTTGATGTCATAGCATATGAGGTTTTTTTGGAGACCCTTTAAGAATGGTCTAATGTTCTGTTGGCCATTAGCCCTGTATGAAATGTTTGTGCACATTCCTCAGAGAAAAATAGGAACCAAGCCGTATACTTAGGCCAGGATTCAAACCGAGGCTGCGTTGTAGAACACTTGACAGTTAAAGGTAATTTCCGATTCAACCGACATCTGCAGCGTTTAGCATAAATTCCATCACTGCTGACACAGGAACATTGCCTTTAAAAAGGTCTAAGGGCCCAGGGATGGGTTTCTACTAAGCTGACATAGGGAATTGTTTTAAGATGGTCATACCAAGTTTCATTTAGATATTTCATTTGGACTTTTAGGACCCCTGTAAGTATGAAAACAGATATTTGATTAGACATTGAATTTGGCCTTACTGCTATTAGCCCACAGAAACACATTGAATAACAACAGTTCTACATTTACATTTAAGTCATTTAGCAGACGCTCTTATCCAGAGCGACTTACAAATTGGTGCATTCACCTATATTATCCAGTAGAACAACCACTTTACAATAGTGCATCTACATCTTTTAAGGGGGGGGGGGGGGTTAGAAGGATTACTTTATCCTATCCCAGGTATTCCTTAAAGAGGTGGGGTTTCAGGTGTCTCCGGAAGGTGGTGATTGACTCCGCTGTCCTGGCGTCGTGAGGGAGCTTATTCCACCATTGGGGTGCCAGAGCAGCGAACAGTTTTGACTGGGCTGAGCGGGAACTGTGCTTCCTCAGAGGAAGGGAGGCGAGCAGGCCAGAGGTAAGGTTATACATGTATATGATGTAGCCTACATAGATAACGCATGCAGACACGTGCACAAAAACACACATGCAAGCACATGTGTCGGATAGCTACGCACGCACACACACATCCACACACAAACACACCCCAATTAATGATGCGATGGAAGTGAGTCAAATGACCAGATTGCCCTCTAGTGGCCTCATGGGTGGAACGTTATTAATATGTTTCATCATTTCATAATTAATAAACATTAGATTTGTTTAAACTGCGAAAATATGGTGTTTCTGTGTCAAATGGTTTTGTTATATGTCAGTCTTCTGTATATAAAGTGTAATATTGGGAGGCAAACTCGAAATTAAATACACTATATAAAAATACACTATATATGGACACCCCTTCAAATTAGTGGATTCGGCTATTTCAGACACACCCGTTGCTGACAGGTGTATAAAATCGAGCACGAGGCCATGCAATCTCCATAGACAAACATTGGCATTAGAAAGGCCCTACTGAAGAGCTCAGTGACATTCAACGTGGCACCGTCATAGGATGCCACCTTTCCAACAAGTCAGTTCATCACATTCCTGCCCTGCTAGAGCTGCCCCGGTCAACTGTAACTGCTGTTATTGTGAAATGGAAATGTCTTGGAGCAACAACATCTCAGCCACGAAGTGGTAGGCCACACAAGCTCACAGAATGGGACCACAGAGTGCTGAAACGGATAAATCATCTGTCCTCGGTTGCAACACTCCCTACCGAGTTCCAAACTGCCTCTGGAAGCAACGTCAGCACAAACACTGTTCATTGGGAGATTCATGGAATGGGTTTCCATGGCCTGCAGCCGCCACTATGTAAATGTATTAAACTGGGATAGAGGATCACTCTGTAAATGTATTAAACTGGGATAGAGGATCACTCTGTAAATGTATTAAACTGGGATAGAGGTTCACTCTGTAAATGTATTAAACTGTGATAGAGGTTCACTCTGTAAATGTATTAAACTGGGATAGAAGATCACTCTGTAAATGTATTAAACTGTGATAGAGGATCACTCTGTAAATGTATTAAACTGTGATAGAGGCTCACTATGTAAATGTATTAAACTGTGATAGAGGATCACTCTGTAAATGTATTAAACTGGGATAGAGGATCACTCTGTAAATGTATTAAACTGTGATAGAGGTTCACTATGTAAATGATTAAACTGTGATAGAGGTTCACTCTGTAAATGTATTAAACTGTGATAGGGATAGAGGATCACTCTGAAAAATGTATTAAACTGTGATAGAGGTTCACTCTGTAAATGTATTAAACTGTGATAGAGGATCACTCTGTAAATGTATTAAACTGTGATAGAGGATCACTCTGTAAATGTATTAAACTGGGATAATCACTCTGTAAATGTATTAAACTGGGATAGAGGATCACTCTGTACATGTATTAAACTGTGATAGAGGATCACTCTGTAAATGTATTAAACTGTGATAGAGGTTCACTCTGTAAATGTATTAAACTGGGATAGAGGATCACTCTGTAAATGTATTAAACTGTGATAGAGGTTCACTCTGTAAATGTATTAAACTGTGATAGAGGTTCACTCTGTAAATGTATTAAACTGTGATAGAGGATCACTCTGTACATGTATTAAACTGTGATAGAGGTTCACTCTGTAAATGTATTAAACTGTGATAGGGATAGAGGAGAGGACTACTTTTGTAAATGTATTAAACTGAGATAGGGATAAAGGATCTGTCACGGCTGTCTGAAGAAGCGGACCAAGATGCAGCGTTTGTTTTCCACATATTTATTATAACTGTGAAACTGAAGGCAATACATAAATAAACTAAATATACAAAAAACAACAAACCGTGACGCAGAGAGGTAAACCCACTACTCAAAAGATAATCATCCACAAAACACAAGTGAAACAAACATCAACTAAATATGGCCTCCAATTAGAGACAACAACAACCAGCTGCCTCTAATTGGAGGTCATGCCAAAAAACCCAACCCAACCCAAATAGAAAACTAGAATAAACATAGAAATAGAAACATAGAACAAAACCAAAAACACCCCCTGTCACGCCCTGACCTACTCTACCATAGAAAATGACAACTTACTATGGTCAGGACGTGACAGGATCACTTTGTAAATGTATTAAACTGTTCATTTGACCAATTCCAGTCCCCTTCCTCCTGGGGATACTTTTTGAGAAGCTCTGTTCTGAGATACTCAGTTCTGGTGACCAAATGAAAGTACATTCTACTCCAGAATGTATCAAAATAAAATGATGCTGACACCATCTAAAATATAATTTCCACCTCTAGAAATGAGCCTAATAATATATTGGTAAAAATGTAAAATGATTTTAACATATTGGACCAACAAACCTGTATGGATGGTCTATTATCAGCTATTAGCAATAAGCATTATCACCTGCAACCCAACGGATGCAGCATAGTGGCTATAAATACATAGGCTGAAGCATGGTGTTTGTCTATCTACATTATCACCTGTATCAACATGCAGCAGTGTCCACATTGTCTGATAAACACTCCTAACAACCCCACCACTAGGAGGTGTCCACATGGTCTGATAAACACTCCTCACAACCCCACCACTAGGAGGTGTCCACATGGTCTGATAAACACTCCTAACAACCCCACCACTAGGAGGTGTCCACATGGTCTGATAAACACTCCTAACAACCCCACCACTAGGAGGTGTCCACAGGGTCTGATAAACACTCCTAACAACCAGACCACTAGGAGGTGTCCACATGGTCTGATAAACACTCCTAACAACCCCACCACTAGGAGGTGTCCACATGGTCTGATACACACTCCTAACAACCCCACCACTAGGAGGTGTCCACATGGTCTGATACACACTCCTAATAACCCCACCACTAGGAGGTGTCCACATGGTCCTAAAGCACACCGTTGCATCATTTTGTATCACATTTCAGTGATTAAACTGGTCAGATTGCTTGCGATTAGAGTGTTGGGCCAATAACCGAAAGGACACTGGTTCAAATACCTGAGCTGGATGATGAATGTGTGAATTATCTTGTCATCTTTTTGGGTAACCACAATGGAACATCTTTAAGGACATAAACTGGCAGAACAGGTTTCAGCAAAGTATGGAGTCATTGTTTTCAGGAAGGTGTACCTATGGCGATAGGAGAGAGGAGGCAGACTAAGAGCAAGGGTAGCCACCTGAACTACTGCCCTACAAAGACAAACAGCAGTCTACACATACAGCCACCTGAACTACTGTCCTACAAAGACAAGGAGCAGTCTACACAAACAGCCACCTGAACTACTGCCCTAGAAAAGACAAACAGCATCTACACAAACAGTGAATCTGAAAAACATGGCCTTAAAGTTTGTTTTCTAGTCCATGCATATCAACCATGACCAATGATCTGACCTATGCCCACTAAAATACTGATACTACACTTGGTATGACCTTAAACAGCTGTCTGGGTAATGAACAAGCAAAGTGCACTATGTAGAAATCTAAATGTGTGGACTCAGCTTTCTTGTTGTTTTTCTGTTTGATGGAAACAGTTTGAGAGTTCCAACATTCCAACTGTATTTAATGGTGATATGTAGTTGTGTTGTCATGTTGTGAATGTTGTATTGTAGTAACCAACTGTATTTAATGGTGTTATGTAGTTGTGTTGTCATGTTGTGAATGTTGTATTGTAGTAACCCTCAACTGTATTTAATGGTGTTATGTAGTTGTGTTGTCATGTTGTGAATGTTGTGAATGTTGTATTGTAGTAACCAACTGTATTTAATGGTGTTATGTAGTTGTGTTGTCATGTTGTGAATGTTGTATTGTAGTAACCAACTGTATTTAAAGGTGTTATGTAGTTGTGTTGTCATGTTGTGAATGTTGTATTGTAGTAACCAACTGTATTTAATGGTGTTATGTAGTTGTGTTGTCATGTTGTGAATGTTGTATTGTAGTAACCAACTGTATTTAATGGTGTTATGTAGTTGTGTTGTCATGTGAATGTTGTATTGTATTAATTTTTCCAGTGACGGAGAGAGACACCAAACAAGACACAGAGACAGCAACAGAAGAATAGATTATGATGGAGAGAGACACCAAACAAGACACAGAGACAGCAACAGAAGAGTAGGATATGAAGGAGAGAGACACCAGACAAGACACAGAGACAGCAACAGAAGAATAGGATATGAAGGAGAGAGACACCAGACAAGACACAGAGACAGCAACAGAAAAATAGGATATGATGGAGAGACACCAGACAATACACAGAGACAGCAACAGATGACACAGAGAAAGTGATGGAGAGAGACACCAGACAAAACACAGAGAAAGTGATGGAGAGAGACACCAGACAATACACAGAGACAGCAACAGATGACACAGAGAAAGTGATGGAGAGAGACACCAGACAAAACACAGAGAAAGTGATGGAGAGAGACACCAGACAAGACACGGAGAAAGTGATGGAGAGAGACACCAGACAAGACACGGAGAAAGTGATGGAGAGAGGCAGAGGAGGGGAGAGCACACAGCAGACTGTATCAGTAAGCTGCTATAGGGATTCTAATTACTGCATTGTGTGTGTGTGTGTGAGAGAGAGAGTTTAGGTGTTGTAGGATTCTTTAATCAGTGTGGCTCATTGGACAGGTCAGAGTCTATGTTTGAAGTTGTGGAGTGTTTTTTGGCAATACACTTTAGATGTATTCAAGGATTTAGCTGTTGAAATTCTGTCCTTGACCCCCCTACTGGCTATGGGCTAAGCCACCAATGTCTTCAAATCCTAGGGGACAGAGGAGGTGCTACCCCTGGGGAGAGAGGAGCTGCTACCCCTGGGGAGAGAGTGGAGGTGCTACCCCTGGGGAGAGAGGAGCTGCTATCCCTGGGGTGAGAGGAGCTGCTACCCCTGGGGAGAGAGAGGAGCTGCTACCCCTGGGGAGAGAGAGGAGCTGCTACCCCTGGGGAGAGAGAGGAGTTGCTACCAGGAGAGACTGTGACCCTGCTCTATAAGAGCTTAACGATTGGTGATTGTTGGGGCATGTTTGACAGGAGCTTCAGTGATGAAGACTGCTGAACTTGCTGATGTTTCACAATATACCACGGCCATCTCAGTCACCAGGTCTCAACACAATAGAACACCACCATCAACAAAACACCAAATGATCAAATTTATTGTGGAAGAATGGTGTCACATCCCTCCAATAGACTTCCAGACAGTTGTAGAATGTATGCCAAGGCACATTGTAAGAGCTGTAAAGAGAGAGGGACTCGGAGAGAGAACAGGTAGAACCTGATATGTAAATGAGCAGAGCAAACGAAAGTAACTTTCAGCGACCGAATGATCATTCAGACTCTGTTTCTATTGAGAGATAAAAGGTAAGACGACGATTGTTATGTGTATTAATATAGTTGATGATATTGTTATGTGTATTCATATAGTTGATGATATTGTTATGTGTATTAATATAGTTGATGATATTGTTATGTTTATTCATATAGTTGATGATATTGTTATGTGTATTCATATAGTTGATGATATTGTTATGTGTATTCATATAGTTGATGATATTGTTATGTGTATTAATATAGTTGATGATGTGTATTAATATAGTTGATGGTATTGTTGTGTGTATTCATATAGTTGATGGTATTGTTGTGTGTATTCATATAGTTGATGATATTGTTATGTGTATTCATATAGTTGATGATATTGTTATGTGTATTCATATAGTTGATGATATTGTTATGTGTATTCATATAGTTGATGATATTATGTGTATTCATATAGTTGATGATATTGTTATGTGTATTCATATAGTTGATGATATTGTTATATGTATTAATATAGTTGATGATATTGTTATGTGTATTCATATAGTTGATGATATTGTTATGTGTATTAATATAGTTGGTGATATTGTTATGTGTATTCATATAGTTGATGATATTGTTGTGTGTATTCATATAGTTGATGATATTATGTGTATTCATATAGTTGATGATATTGTTATGTGTATTCATATAGTTGATGATATTGTTATGTGTATTCATATAGTTGATGATATTTTTGGTGGACAGTGTTATAATAGTCCTACTCTCCTTAAAATGTTTTTGATATAAATTAGATGCGTGGGGTGAATCAGTTCTGTGCCCATCTGTGTGCTCCAGGGTGATCACTCCTACACTATCTACAATCTAAAATGGTTCTTTGGCTGTCACCATAGGAGAACCCTTTGTAGAACCCTTTATTTGGTACTAGGTTAGAACCCTTCTGGGTTCCGTGAAGAACCCTTTCCACAGAGGGTTCTACATGGAAGCCAGAAGGGTTCTACCTGGAACCCAAAAGCGTTCTCCTACGGGGACGGCCGGAGGACCCGTTTGGAACCCTTTATTCTAAGAGTGTACTGTATCATAGGTCTATAGACTTGTCTTCTCAAAACAGGCTTAAAAAACAACAAGCAACAAACAAACATGTTCTCTTTATAATCTACAGTTAACTCTTTTCACTCAGGAAGGTATGTTGTGTGAAAGAGAGACAAATAAATATTGTTCGAGAGCCTAACAACAACTTACCCTTCCTCAAAACAGTTTGTGTGTATTCATTAGTGTCCACCGTAGCAAAACGTTTGGCAACAGAAACCGTTTAGGTCACATTGTACAGCGTTCAGAGTAAACGGTTTATGTTTTATTTAACATCTTAAAACTGTTGGCTGTGGAGTAAACTGATGAATACAACCCAGGTTGTCGCCTACGACTCGGCATGTTGATACCTGCCTCTTGCTGAAACCTGAACGTAGCCTGAGGGGTATACTATGATACAGGCTTGATATACTGGTTTTCTAAAGCTAGACAGCTTCAGTTAGCTGCACATTCCAGCTCAGACCTCACCCATCAGAATATACACAACAGAACAGAAAAAAATCGCAATGAAGTTTCAAGTGAATCCTTTAATCCTCTACATTTCATATGATAATGTAATTGTATTATAGTTCCTCTATAGTGCAGTGATCCTCGCTATATGAGCCACTTCACAATTCCAACCAAGTGACCCAATTGGTGCCAATGGCGCGATGCGTAGGTTGTTGGCCTTTTACATGTGCGACCTGGGTTCGCTTCCCTGCCCAGCTGTTTGCTACATTGGTGTCAAAAGTGGTATGGTGTCTGTGAGGCCATCAGAAGTGGTATGGTGTCTGTGAGGCCATCAGAAGTGGTATGGTGTCTGTGAGGTCATCAGATGTGTACTTCTACATTTAACATTTCATATGATAATGTAATGGTATCATAGTTCCACTATAGTGTAGTGATCCTCTACATTTCATATGATAATGTAATGGTATCATAGTCCCTCTATAATGTAGTGATCCTCTACATTTCATATGATAATGTAATGGTATCATAGTCCCTCTATAATGTAGTGATCCTCTACATTTCATATGATAATGTAATTGTATTATAGTTCCTCTATAGTGCAGTGATCCTCGCTATATGAGCCACTTCACAATTCCAACCAAGTGACCCAATTGGTGCCAATGGCGCGATGCGTAGGTTGTTGGCCTTTTACATGTGCGACCTGGGTTCACTTCCCTGCCCAGCTGTTTGCTACATTGGTGTCAGAAGTGGTATGGTGTCTGTGAGGTCATCAGAATGGAACGGATGTGTGAGGGGTCTGAGTAGTCGAAGCACAGGAATTGCTTTTATAGGGGGCAGTGTGAGCAAGGTTACAATTCCCATTGCAGCTATAGGGATAACCCTATTGATACTGATACTGGGTTAACACTATTAATACTGATACTGGGTTAACACTATTGATACTGATACTGGGTTAACACTATTAATACTGATACTGGGTTAACACTATTAATACTGATACTGGGTTAACCCTATTGATACTGATACTGGGTTAACACTATTGATACTGATACTGGGTTAACACTATTAATACTGATACTGGGTTAACACTATTGATACTGATACTGGGTTAACCCTATTAATACTGATACTGGGTTAACCCTATTGATACTGATACTGGGTTAACACTATTGATACTGATACTGGGTTAACCCTATTGATACTGATACTGGGTTAACACTATTGATACTGATACTGGGTTAACACTATTGATACTGATACTGGGTTAACACTATTGATATTGATACTGGGTTAACCCTATTAATACTGATACTGGGTTAACACTATTGATACTGATACTGGGTTAACACTATTGATACTGATACTGGGTTAACACTATTGATACTGATACTGGGTTAACACTATTAATACTGATACTGGGTTAACCCTATTAATACTGATACTGGGTTAACCCTATTAATACTGATACTGGGTTAACCCTATTAATACTGATACT
Source organism: Salmo trutta (assembly GCF_901001165.1). NCBI lineage: Eukaryota > Metazoa > Chordata > Actinopteri > Salmoniformes > Salmonidae > Salmo > Salmo trutta. The sequence goes on along the minus strand of NW_021822911.1, from coordinate 7,184,007 downwards.
GGGTTAACACTATTGATACTGATACTGGGTTAACACTATTGATACTGATACTGGGTTAACACTATTGATACTGATACTGGGTTAACACTATTAATACTGATACTGGGTTAACCCTATTAATACTGATACTGGGTTAACCCTATTAATACTGATACTGGGTTAACCCTATTGATACTGATACTGGGTTAACACTATTGATACTGGGTTAACACTATTGATACTGGGTTAACACTATTAATACTGATACTGGGTTAACACTATTGATACTGATACTGGGTTAACACTATTGATACTGATACTGGGTTAACCCTATTGATACTGATACTGGGTTAACCCTATTGATACTGATACTGGGTTAACACTATTGATACTGATACTGGGTTAACCCTATTGATACTGAAACTGGGTTAACCCTATTGATACTGATACTGGGTTAACCCTATTGATACTGATACTGGGTTAACCCTATTAATACTGATACTGGGTTAACACTATTGATACTGATACTGGGTTAACCCTATTGATACTGATACTGGGTTAACACTATTAATACTGATACTGGGTTAACACTATTGATACTGATACTGGGTTAACCCTATTAATACTGATACTGGGTTAACACTATTAATACTGATACTGGGTTAACCCTATTAATACTGATACTGGGTTAACACTATTGATACTGATACTGGGTTAACCCTATTAATACTGATACTGGGTTAACCCTATTAATACTGATACTGGGTTAACACTATTGATACTGATACTGGGTTAACCCTATTGATACTGATACTGGGTTAACACTATTTATACTGATACTGGGTTAACCCTATTAATACTGATACTGGGTTAACACTATTAATACTGATACTGGGTTAACACTATTAATACTGATACTGGGTTAACACTATTGATACTGATACTGGGTTAACCCTATTGATACTGATACTGGGTTAACACTATTGATACTGATACTGGGTTAACACTATTTATACTGATACTGGGTTAACCCTATTAATACTGATACTGGGTTAACACTATTTATACTGATACTGGGTTAACACTATTAATACTGATACTGGGTTAACACTATTGATACTGATACTGGGTTAACCCTATTGATACTGATACTGGGTTAACACTATACTGATACTGGATTAACACTATTGATACTGATACTGGGTTAACCCTATTAATACTGATACTGGGTTAACACTATTAATACTGATACTGGGTTAACACTATTAATACTGATACTGGGTTAACACTATTGATACTGATACTGGGTTAACTGTCACGTCCTGGCCAGTATATAAGGTTAATTGTTTTGTAGTTTGGTCAGGGCGTGACAGAGGGTATTTGTTTTGTGGTTCAGGGTGGTGTGTTTGGTTTAAGGGTGTTTGTTTTAGTAATTCCGGGTGTTGGTTTATGTTTAGGTATTTCTATGTGGAGTCTAGTATGTCTGTTTCTATGTCTGGTGAATTGATGTTGGGACTCTCAGTTGAAGGCAGGTGTTTTCTATCTGCCTTTGATTGAGAGTCTCATAAATGAGGGTGTGTTTGTGTTTGTGTTTTGTGGGTGATTGTTCTGTGTTCAGCCCTAGGCTTTGCCAGACTGTTAGTTGTTCGTTTGTTCTAGTGGTTTTGTTATTTTGTATTCAGTGGTTTTGTAAGTGAATAAATCTAAATATGAGCATACACGTACCTGCTGCATTTTGGTCCTCATTCACCAACGACAACCGTGACATTAACCCTATTGATACTGATACTGGGTAAACACTATTGATACTGATACTGGGTTAACACTATTTATACTGATACTGGGTTAACCCTATTAATACTGATACTGGGTTAACACTATTTATACTGATACTGGGTTAACACTATTAATACTGATACTGGGTTAACACTATTGATACTGATACTGGGTTAACCCTATTGATACTGATACTGGGTTAACACTATACTGATACTGGATTAACACTATTAATACTGATACTGGGTTAACACTATTTATACTGATACTGGGTTAACACTATTAATACTGATACTGGGTTAACACTATTAATACTGATACTGGGTTAACACTATTGATACTGATACTGGGTTAACACTATTAATACTGATACTGGGTTAACCCTATTAATACTGATACTGGGTTAACACTATTAATACTGATACTGGGTTAACCCTATTAATACTGATACTGGGTTAACACTATTGATACTGATACTGGGTTAACACTATTAATACTGATACTGGGTTAACCCTATTGATACTGATACTGGGTTAACCCTATTGATACTGATACTGGGTTAACACTATTAATACTGATACTGGGTTAACCCTATTGATACTGATACTGGGTTAACCCTATTGATACTGATACTGGGTTAACACTATTAATACTGATACTGGGTTAACCCTATTGATACTGATACTGGGTTAACACTATTAATACTGATACTGGGTTAACCCTATTAACACTGATACTGTGTTAACACTATTAATACTGATACTGGGTTAACACTATTAATACTGATACTGGTTTAACACTATTAATACTGATACTGGGTTAACCCTATTGATACTGATACTGGGTTAACACTATTGATACTGATACTGGGTTAACCCTATTAATACTGATACTGGGTTAACCCTATTGATACTGGGTTAACACTATTAATACTGATACTGGGTTAACCCTATTAATACTTATACTGGGTTAACCCTATTGATACTGATACTGGGTTAACACTATTAACACTGATACTGGGTTAACACTATTAATACTGATACTGGGTTAACCCTATTAACACTGATACTGGGTTAACACTATTAATACTGATACTGGGTTAACACTATTGATACTGATACTGGGTTAACCCTATTGATACTGATACTGGGTTAACCCTATTGATACTGATACTGGGTTAACCCTATTGATACTGATACTGGGTTAACCCTATTGATACTGATACTGGGTTAACCCTATTGATACTGATACTGGGTTAACCCTATTGATACTGATACTGGGTTAACCCTATTGATACTGATTACTTGGGTTAACACTATTGATACTGATACTGGGTTAACACTATTAACACTGATACTGGGTTAACACTATTAATACTGATACTGGGTTAACACTATTAATACTGATACTGGGTTAACACTATTAATACTGATACTGGGTTAACACTATTGATACTGATACTGGGTTAACACTATTGATACTGATACTGGGTTAACACTATTAATACTGATACTGGGTTAACACTAGTAATACTGATACTGGGTTAACACTATTGATACTGATACTGGGTTAACCCTATTAATACTGATACTGGGTTAACCCTATTGATACTGATACTGGGTTAACACTATTGATACTGATACTGGGTTAACCCTATTGATACTGATACTGGGTTAACACTATTGATACTGATACTGGGTTAACACTATTGATACTGATACTGGGTTAACACTATTGATATTGATACTGGGTTAACCCTATTAATACTGATACTGGGTTAACACTATTGATACTGATACTGGGTTAACACTATTGATACTGATACTGGGTTAACACTATTGATACTGATACTGGGTTAACACTATTAATACTGATACTGGGTTAACCCTATTAATACTGATACTGGGTTAACCCTATTAATACTGATACTGGGTTAACCCTATTAATACTGATACTGGGTTAACACTATTGATACTGATACTGGGTTAACACTATTGATACTGATACTGGGTTAACACTATTGATACTGATACTGGGTTAACACTATTAATACTGATACTGGGTTAACCCTATTAATACTGATACTGGGTTAACCCTATTAATACTGATACTGGGTTAACCCTATTGATACTGATACTGGGTTAACACTATTGATACTGGGTTAACACTATTGATACTGGGTTAACACTATTAATACTGATACTGGGTTAACACTATTGATACTGATACTGGGTTAACACTATTGATACTGATACTGGGTTAACCCTATTGATACTGATACTGGGTTAACCCTATTGATACTGATACTGGGTTAACACTATTGATACTGATACTGGGTTAACCCTATTGATACTGAAACTGGGTTAACCCTATTGATACTGATACTGGGTTAACCCTATTGATACTGATACTGGGTTAACCCTATTAATACTGATACTGGGTTAACACTATTGATACTGATACTGGGTTAACCCTATTGATACTGATACTGGGTTAACACTATTAATACTGATACTGGGTTAACACTATTGATACTGATACTGGGTTAACCCTATTAATACTGATACTGGGTTAACACTATTAATACTGATACTGGGTTAACCCTATTAATACTGATACTGGGTTAACACTATTGATACTGATACTGGGTTAACCCTATTAATACTGATACTGGGTTAACCCTATTAATACTGATACTGGGTTAACACTATTGATACTGATACTGGGTTAACCCTATTGATACTGATACTGGGTTAACACTATTTATACTGATACTGGGTTAACCCTATTAATACTGATACTGGGTTAACACTATTAATACTGATACTGGGTTAACACTATTAATACTGATACTGGGTTAACACTATTGATACTGATACTGGGTTAACCCTATTGATACTGATACTGGGTTAACACTATTGATACTGATACTGGGTTAACACTATTTATACTGATACTGGGTTAACCCTATTAATACTGATACTGGGTTAACACTATTTATACTGATACTGGGTTAACACTATTAATACTGATACTGGGTTAACACTATTGATACTGATACTGGGTTAACCCTATTGATACTGATACTGGGTTAACACTATACTGATACTGGATTAACACTATTGATACTGATACTGGGTTAACACTATTTATACTGATACTGGGTTAACACTATTAATACTGATACTGGGTTAACACTATTAATACTGATACTGGGTTAACACTATTGATACTGATACTGGGTTAACACTATTAATACTGATACTGGGTTAACCCTATTAATACTGATACTGGGTTAACACTATTAATACTGATACTGGGTTAACCCTATTAATACTGATACTGGGTTAACACTATTGATACTGATACTGGGTTAACACTATTAATACTGATACTGGGTTAACCCTATTGATACTGATACTGGGTTAACCCTATTGATACTGATACTGGGTTAACACTATTAATACTGATACTGGGTTAACCCTATTGATACTGATACTGGGTTAACCCTATTGATACTGATACTGGGTTAACACTATTAATACTGATACTGGGTTAACCCTATTGATACTGATACTGGGTTAACACTATTAATACTGATACTGGGTTAACCCTATTAACACTGATACTGTGTTAACACTATTAATACTGATACTGGGTTAACACTATTAATACTGATACTGGTTTAACACTATTAATACTGATACTGGGTTAACCCTATTGATACTGATACTGGGTTAACACTATTGATACTGATACTGGGTTAACCCTATTAATACTGATACTGGGTTAACCCTATTGATACTGGGTTAACACTATTAATACTGATACTGGGTTAACCCTATTAATACTGATACTGGGTTAACCCTATTGATACTGATACTGGGTTAACACTATTAACACTGATACTGGGTTAACACTATTAATACTGATACTGGGTTAACCCTATTAACACTGATACTGGGTTAACACTATTAATACTGATACTGGGTTAACACTATTGATACTGATACTGGGTTAACCCTATTGATACTGATACTGGGTTAACCCTATTGATACTGATACTGGGTTAACCCTATTGATACTGATACTGGGTTAACCCTATTGATACTGATACTGGGTTAACCCTATTGATACTGATACTGGGTTAACACTATTGATACTGATACTGGGTTAACACTATTAACACTGATACTGGGTTAACACTATTAATACTGATACTGGGTTAACACTATTAATACTGATACTGGGTTAACACTATTAATACTGATACTGGGTTAACACTATTGATACTGATACTGGGTTAACACTATTGATACTGATACTGGGTTAACACTATTAATACTGATACTGGGTTAACACTAGTAATACTGATACTGGGTTAACCCTATTGATACTGATACTGGGTTAACCCTACTGATACTGATACTGGGTTAACCCTATTGATACTGATACTGGGTTAACCCTACTGATACTGATACTGGGTTAACACTATTTATACTGATACTGGGTTAACACTACTGATACTGATACTGGGTTAACCCTACTGATACTGATACTGGGTTAACACTATTTATACTGATACTGGGTTAACCCTACTGATACTGATACTGGGTTAACACTATTTATACTGATACTGGGTTAACACTATTGATACTGATACTGGGTTAACACTATTAACACTGATACTGGGTTAACCCTACTGATACTGATACTGGGTTAACACTATTTATACTGATACTGGGTTAACACTATTGATACTGATACTGGGTTAACACTATTAATACTGATACTGGGTTAACACTATTGATACTGATACTGGGTCAACACTATTGATACTGATACTGGGTTAACACTATAGATACTGATACTTGGTTAACCCTGTTTATACTGATACTGGGTTAACACTATTAATACTGATACTGGGTTAACACTATTAATACTGATACTGGGTTAACACTATTGATACTGATACTGGGTTAACCCTATTGATACTGATACTGGGTTAACCCTATTTATACTGATACTGGGTTAACACTATTAACACTGATACTGGGTTAACCCTATTGATACTGATACTGGGTTAACACTATTAACACTGATACTGGGTTAACCCTATTGATACTGATACTGGGTTAACACTATTAACACTGATACTGGGTTAACCCTATTGATACTGATACTGGGTTAACCCTATTAATACTGATACTGGGTTAACACTATTAATACTGATACTGGGTTAACCCTATTGATACTGATACTGGGTTAACACTATTGATACTGATACTGTGTTAACACTATTGATACTGATACTGGGTTAACCCTATTGATACTGATACTGGGTTAACCCTATTAATACTGATACTGGGTTAACCCTATTGATACTGATACTGGGTTAACCCTATTGATACTGATACTGGGTTAACCCTATTGATACTGATACTGTGTTAACACTATTGATACTGATTCTGGGTTAACCCTATTGATACTGATACTGGGTTAACCCTATTAATAATGATACTGGGTTAACACTAGTAATACTGATACTGGGTTAACCCTATTAATACTGATACTGGGTTAACCCTATTGATACTGATACTGGGTTAACCCTATTGATACTGATACTGGGTTAACCCTATTGATACTGATACTGGGTTAACCCTATTGATACTGATACTGGGTTAACCCTATTATACTGATACTGGGTTAACCCTATTGATACTGATACTGGGTTAACCCTATTGATACTGATACTGGGTTAACCCTATTGATACTGATACTGGGTTAACCCTATTGATACTGATACTGGGTTAACCCTATTGATACTGATACTGGGTTAACCCTATTGATACTGATACTGGGTTAACCCTATTGATACTGATACTGGGTTAACCCTATTGATACTGATACTGGGTTAACACTATTGATACTGATACTGGTTAACCCTATTGATACTGATACTGGGTTAACACTATTGATACTGATACTGGGTTAACACTATTGATACTGATACTGGGTTAACACTATTGATACTGATACTGGGTTAACCCTATTGATACTGATACTGGGTTAACACTATTTATACTGATACTGGGTTAACACTATTGATACTGATACTGGGTTAACACTATTGATACTGATACTGGGTTAACACTATTGATACTGATACTGGGTTAACACTATTGATACTGATACTGGGTTAACACATATTAATACTGATACTGGGTTAACCCTATTGATACTGATACTGGGTTAACACTATTGATACTGATACTGGGTTAACCCTATTGATACTGATACTGGGTTAACCCTATTGATACTGATACTGGGTTAACACTATTAATACTGATACTGGGTTAACCCTATTGATACTGATACTGGGTTAACCCTATTGATACTGATACTGGGTTAACCCCTATTAATACTGATACTGGGTTAACACTATTAATACTGATACTGAGGTAACCTATTGATACTGATACTGGGTTACACCATTGATACTGATACTGGGTTAACCCTATTGATACTGATACTGGGTTAACCCTATTGATACTGATACTGGGTTAACACTATTAATACTGATACTGGGTTAACCCTATTGATACTGATACTGGGTTAACCCTATTGATACTGATACTGGGTTAACCCTATTGATACTGATACTGGGTTAACCCTATTAATACTGATACTGGGTTAACCCTACTTGGGGCGGCAGGTAGCTGCGCTCCAACGCTCTAGTGGTTAGTTAGAGCGTTGGATTGGTAACCGAAAGGCTGCAAGATCAAATCCCTGAGCTGACAAGGTAAAAATCAGTTGTTTACCCCTGAACAAGGCAGTTAACCCACTGTTCCTAAGCCATCATTGAAAATAAGAATTTGTTCTTAACTGACTTGCCTAGTAAAATAAATAAATAAATAAATACTGGTTTAACCCTATTTGTGCGATGGATCGGGTGTTTTCCTTGTTCACCAGCGACCTGGGTTCACTGCCCTGCACCACTGTTTGCTACAATATTAATATCATAGACTATCTGTTAAACGAAGAGACACCACAATATGAGTGAAAGGATTTTAGGATAATATCAGTGAGTGTTGATTTAGAGTTGTGTTCTGGGTTCGTCCTTGTAGCTGCCTTTATCAACAGGGTGAATTGTAACAAATGACATCAGAGTTGGGAGATAACCAGGTCCCAGTTTAAATCACCATGACAACCATTTCATTATTTCTCCAGAACAGCAAGGGAATCTAGAGACTCAACCTTTGTAGAATCACAATCACCTTTATTCACCAAGTACATTTGCACGTACATATGTAGGATCTTAATTTGAGCCAGTTTACTACAGCAGGAAAATATTCCTGCAGCAACAGAAAATGTGAATTATTATGTGAATTATAATTAATGGACATTTTTGTAGGGGTTACTACATTTTTCGTAAGGAAAACTCAAGTCTGAAATTTCTAAGTGGAAATTACAAACTTCAGAAGCTTTTTTAAACCTCAAATACACTACAAGTTTTACATTTCCTGCATTGCTGGAAAGTTATTCTGCAGTGGGGGGTGATCAAATTAAGATCCTACATCTGTACACATAATTGTACATGGGGATATGTATGGGGGTCTATAACATCCAATCACAGAGGTTTACATCAGCTGACAGTTGCAATGTTATTGCTAATAACTCAAACTGCCCTTTTCAGATAAAGACATAAACTTTGTACAGATGTAGGATCTTAATTTGATCACCCTGTTGCAGAAAAACTAAACTTGTAGTGTATTTGAGTGTAATTAAACTTTAGAAAAGGTTTCTGAAGATGATAAATTCCACTTTTCCATTTTAAAACTGTTCATTAATTACAATCCACACAATAATTCAAATGTCCTCTTTCTGCAGGATTATTTTCCTGGTGTAGCAAACTGGCTCAAATTAAGATCCAACATCTGCAGCAATACACCCCTCCTCTAATGTATATGGCTCTATTGAGATTCACTTTTGACCACTTGACATCTTGTATTTACTGTTGTTTAGGCTGGTTGAATGAGTTGCCTGTGAAAGCTGCTTCATCTGCAAGAAAACAGGCGGCTGCACCAGTGACTGTCAGAAGTTTTGTGATTTCCTCATATGAACGTGAAAGTAAGTGTGTAGTCTACGCAGTTACAAAAATGGCTCTTGAAACTGTGGCACATATTTCTCGGTAACATTGAATAAATGTGTTGGTATGTAGGAAAGACGGGCAGACTCTCGTACTGTTGGTCTAGACTACCTACAAACTATTATAAGGCTATGATCACTTATCATGCTGACAAACCTGATGGTCTCTGTGAACTGATCTGAACAGGTTTAGACTGGTCATCTATGATATGTAGGTTATATACAGTACATTCTCTGTCCTGCTACTGGTAGGACTATAACATTATGTTGATCTGAACAGGTTTAGACTGGTCATCTATGATATGTAGGTTATATACAGTACATTCTCTGTCCTGCTACTGGTAGGACTATAACATTATGTTGATCTGAACAGGTTTAGACTGGTCATCTATGATATGTAGGCTATAGCCGAGGTATAGACCTTGATCTGCATATCACTAACAAACTGCTATTATACATTATAACCTAGTCTACTTTACATAATATAACAACTCTCACTTGATGCAAAAAAAAACTTTCTGAATGGATCAACAATTTCCCCCTCAGATCAATCATGTCTGTTTTAGCCCTTCTGTCTACATTCTCAGATACTTTTAGAAAAGAACAGATTGAAAGACAATAAATAGTCTACTGTTATTGAATACAAATACGTGTGAGACATGGCCTTGTGTTGCTGTACTGTCTATAACTACCTTAACAAACAGGGACTTATTATTATTAATATTATTATTATTATTATTGTTGTTAAAATTATTATTATTATTATTATTATTATTGTTGTTGTTCTGTCTATAACTACCTTAACAAACAGTGACTTATTATTATTATTGACAGTTACCATGGAGATTAAATGTCACAACTACATATTAATGTGATTGCTTTAAATCACCTGACTGTTTCTATGTCTGTTAGTAAATGTTTTATTTCTCAAGGAGATAATGAATACATGAGAACAATTGGCAATCAATAATTAGTTGTCACTGTGTTGACCACAACCAACATGCTGGATCTCTGTTTAGTTGTCACTGTGTTAACCACAACCAACATGTTGGATCTCTGTTTAGTTGTCACTGTGTTGACCACAACCAACATGCTGGATCTCTGTTTAGTTGTCACTGTGTTGACCACAACCAACATGTTGGATCTCTGTTTAGTTGTCACTGTGTTAACCACAACCAACATGCTGGATCTCTGTTTAGTTGTCACTGTGTTGACCACAACCAACATGTTGGATCTCTGTTTAGTTGTTACTGTGTTAACCACAACCAACATGCTGGATCTCTGTTTAGTTGTCACTGTGTTAACCACAACCAACATGCTGGATCTCTGTTTAGTTGTCACTGTGTTAACCACAACCAACATGCTGGATCTCTGTTTAGGGGACACTGTGTTGACCACAACCAACATGCTGGATCTCTGTTTAGGGGACACTGTGTTGACCACAACCAACATGCTGGATCTCTGTTTACAGGGGTCAGTGCTCTAAAATGAGTCTCTCTGGGGAGAGAGAGGAGGGGGGACCTGCCTCTAAAATGAGTCTCTCTGGGGAGAGAGAGGAGGGGGGACCTGCCTCTAAAATGAGTCTCTCTGGGGAGAGAGAGGAGGGGGGACCTGCCTCTAAAATGAGTCTCTCTGGGGAACATGACACCAAAGCTAAGAGGTGAGATGACAATTTTGTTTAAGAATTATTAAGAGTTTATTCAAAAAATGCTATTTCCAAAAAATGTCACATTTGTTTTTTTTAATCAGAAATGGTTGCTTATGGGTACCTTCAAAATTACTGTTCTCAGATTTTTAATTAATAGATTTTAGATGGGTATATATATATATTTTTTATTTATTGCAAAATGCTATAAATCCATTGTTTAGCTGGAATATAATGCTCCTATCCTGTGTATTTTACTGTATTATTTCCAAAATAAATAGCTATGAATGCACTTACTGTAAATCTCTCTGGATAAAAGCATCTGCTAAATCAGGGGTTCTCAATCCGGGGTCTGTGGAGGTACTGCAGGGGCTCCACGGCACCCTGACTGTACTCGTTGCTATGTAACACATTTGATAGCATTTTCACGACACGACCACTTTGCCTGCTCTTAATTATTGCCTAATATAATGGGAATGCATATTTTTTAACCAATTGTGATCGTTGTTACAATCAGAATTTTGACAATATTATCGTTATATCAACACACTCTTCACACCCGTTTAACAACTCTAAATAGGTTTGGCATAGTAGGCATCAAGTCCCTTAACAATAATGTTATAAGCAGCATACTAGTTATCCTATCCTCATTCTCTCATTGACGGATGCTACCTCTGTCCGGTTCTCCTCTCTTCACTCGGTGGACGGTAACTTTAGTGTTTAAACCCTCTGTGTCCATGGACCAAACTTTTTAATATTATTTTCAGAGGGGCCTCAAGTAGGCGGGACACGTCCCATTTAAAAAAAAAAATTCTGATAAAAACTAGTTCATTGCATCTACAATAGAGCCCAGTTTCATAACATTACCTTATTCCCCTATTTAGGAAGAATCATGAAAAAACATGCCTTACTTTAGGTCATTTTTCTCCCTGCCAGCTCCTGTTAGTTCTATTGAGCACCGTTGTAAAAACTCACCTTCAGAACATTCTATTCCCAACTCATTGTTCTGCATCACAAAGGCAGCTTCTCTATGGATATCAATGAAACAGGCCTACGTTCACCTTGTAGGATTAACACAGAACTTATTACTTACAGGGTTACTGCTACTTTGTGAGCACCATCCCTATTTGCTGAAGTACATGTTGTGGTGACCCACAGTACCAAACGTTAAACATTTTCTGGTCATGGTTAACCATGCTTATTTTCAGAAAAAGGTATACAACCTAAACAAAACACATGTCCCTTTCCTCTTTTTCAAGATGTGGCTGTTTAAACAGCCAGCAGACGTTTTTTATTAAGAAATAACACTTTTTTTGACTACTTGTTGTTTCTGAATGACTGCTGGGTAATTTGATATGCATCTAAATCTTCGTTCATAGGCATTGAATTGAGTGAATGCTGCGCAGGTTTACTGAGTTACAAACCAAATGGACAGGTCTAGCTCATTGATTTGTAGATCTGATGCAATTTCTACCCCAGATTATGAGCCTAGCAGGAGTTGTGAGTGAGTTATGTAGTACCCACAGAAGGCCACAAGGAGGAGCAAGAGAGTTATAAACACATACTATTTCTTGCCTTATTTATAAAGCCCTTTTTACATCAGCAGATGTCACAAAGTGCTATACAGAAACTCTAACCCTACGTATTACCTAATTAAGCCTTAACCCCTAACCCTGTTTCTAGAACACTTTTAGAAACTATTTTAGTCATAATATTATGTTGGTAAATACAATTATAGTACTAAATAGCATTTTTATTATTTTGTTCATCAAAACCTGTCTAATCTTTTAGCTTTTATTGTTTTGTTATGTTATTATATGTATTATTTCAAGACAGAACACTTGATAAACAAGACACGTGTTTTAGTTTTCAAATGTGGTTTGAACTGGGTGACCTGGTAACCTCTATGTGAAAGTCCAACAATTGGCATCGCATAGATGGGGCAGGTTTGAGACTGATCTAAAGAATTAACAAGAAAAATACACTTTATTTCTCAGCTGCTTCACCAATGTCTGTACGTGAAATTAATACCTTTTAATTGCTAAATATTTCCAATAGATGGCAGCATAAGACCACGAAACATCAGTTATAGGCTACAAGCAGCAATATGATTGACATAAAATAGCATGCAACCACAGACTATATGTCCCATGATTTTCTAAAATGGTCACTCATTACTTTAGTTAGTTATATATCTCATATTAGGGCTGTGTTGCTTTTGGGAGAGCAAATAAACAGTGACTATAGCAGGTATTAAACCCCGGGTAAATTATCACTAGTCAGAACCTCAACCTTAGTATACATGCATTATAAAACATAATCTTAATATCTGATATTGCGAGTAAACAACCTCAGAATAGAAAAGACAAGAGTGCGTCTTCCAGCCCACCAATAAATTACATCATTCAACCCTCCCTGTTAGTCAATTTACCACAACATGCCCCTCGCTTGCGAGAGAAGGCAGAGTGACTACACAAGCTTTTTAGCGGGGCTGAGTTGACTACTTGCTCGAGAAGGCAGAGTGGCTTGATGTTGGTTGATGAATTTTACAATGAATGTACTATGAAAGTAAGTTTTTCTCAACCAGAGGTGTCTGAATTAATGTTCAGGCTTATTGGTAATCGTAATATTAATGAAGTATAATTTCAAAACATGAGCATAAAAACAGGTAATAATAAATATGAATGATCATTATATGACTGCACAGCAATCTGTTAAATGCTTTTCAGTCCTTCCTCTTGTGTTAGCAGTGTGTAAAGGGACAGAAAGAAGCTCACACAGGAGTTTTCCTGTGAGGGTAGTGGTGGTGTATCCAGGGAGAACTAAACTAATCTTCTGAAATGTCATTTGTGGTCTTATGCTGCCATCTATTGGAATTATGTAGCAACTGCAGTAGTACTGAATAATGTTTAATTCCTTACTAAAGTAGTAATTACTCAGAATTGCAAAATATAACATTTTCTAGTTCATTTTATCACTTACAACCATAAAATAACAATTTATAGCATAACAAACAATGAATCTGACTTAAACATTATCTGCCAAAGTAACAGCGCTGTAGACAAAGAAGAGCTCTCGAGTAGGTACCAACACTTTCAATGGCCATTTTCTC